>NW_006160028.1:682342-690133 GCF_000334495.1 Tupaia belangeri chinensis | reverse complement strand
CTGGCTTCTTCCGCCACGCGCGCGGGGCTGCTGGCTCAAGAATTATGGAACTATTAACAAAATAAAAACATAAACAACCAAAGTTTCTATTTATCTATCTGACTAGTAGGGGTTTTTTTTGTTTGTTTTTTTGAGAGGTTTTCACTACAGGGCGCGTGCGCTTGCCAGACAGACAGAGAGAGACAGAGAGACAAAAAATGAGAAATCACCCCCCAGGGGGGATGGTCACTCCACAATCCTTTCTCCTCCATTCTCCTCTCGGGATCTTGGGCACGCACGCACATGCGCCCGGCGTGAGTTTTAAGTCACCAGGTCCAGGATGCGAACCACGGTCAACTATGTGGGAGTCCAGCAACATAGCCATTACGCTAACTGCTGATCCCCCGACTAGTAGGTTTTAAACTGCTCTGAGAATTCAGTGTTTCCAGGAGCTTTTTCGGGGGCCACTACATAGGTATGGAGAGGGATTATTTACCTTTGACTGGTACAGTGCTTCACCTAATTTTTTAGATATTGCTCTGCTTCATACAGCTTTTATTTGTAGAAATAAAAAGCTACAGACAGTTTGGAAACCACTAGACCAGACTGATAGAAAAGAACAGTTATCAGTTAAAATGTGTCAAGTGGTCTCACGTGTGTTATCCTATCAGCTCTTTTTGACATGGAAAGCGAACTCTAAGACATAAAGTATATCTTATTTATCACTGTATCCACATTGCAGAGAACAATACATGTGATTGTGAATAAAACAATCAACTGTCACTTATATAGAAGTGTGAATAAACAGCTCCAGAGGGTTAAGTATCACGGGCATTAAGATATCATAGTTCTCTTTAAAAAGTATATGTATTATTTTTTCTGACACCTATTCTTAAAGGAACTTTAGCAGATCAGTACGTTTGTCATATGATGCTTTTTCCCAGCTGCTATTTCCTTCCTCTTCTCATAAATTCTTTAAACACCTGGGAGCGGATGGGCTTTCACTTCCTCTTCCCATCTGTCTGAGACTAACCCTGAGTGCTCTCTTCCATTCTGTGAGGGTATCTGCCTTATCCTGGGGTTATGATGGGGAAAATACTGTCATGGAATTTAAGGCTTATGGGAATGAAAACTACATCAATGTAATACATTCTACTGTATTAACCACTTTGCACTTAGACATAGCCCTAAATCACATGAATGGTTGTCATTCTAGATAAATTTTCTGAGTGTCCTTTTCTATTAGGTAGGTCCCCATGACAGACTGCTAGCCAATGGGTAGTCTCTAAAATTATAGCATATTGCTCTATTCTGTTTGCCTTGTCTGACAGAGAAATATAGAGGAAATGAAGATGTCAGCAGGCTGTTTCTTCCTGGAGACTCTAGGGTGGAACTCATTTCCTGTCTGTTCAAGTTGTTGGCAGAATCCATTTCCCTGTGCTAGCAGGATTGAGGTCCTCCTTTTCTTTCAAGCATGTCTAGAGGACACAGCACGTCTCCACTCATAACTGTTTCCGCTCCAGCTTCAAACCTAGCCCTAGTGAGTTAAGTCCTTCAGATTGTTGTTCTCTGATTCACACTTTTTCATTCATCAAGTGCTTTTAAAGATTTCAGTGGCTAGATGGGACCAGCAGTTGTTGGCATAATGGCTATGTTGCTGGACTCCCATGTAGTTGACTGCGGTTGTCCCGGACCTGGTGGCTTAAACTCACACTGGGCACATGTGTGTGTATGCCCAAGATCCCGAGAGGAAAATGGAGGAGAAGGGATTGCGGCGTAACCATCCCCCAGGGGAGTGATTCTCACTTTCTATCTTTCTGGCAAGCACAAACGATCTATAGCAAAAGCCTCTTCAAAAAAAAAAAAAAAAAAAGGTTTCAGTGGCTAGATTCAGCATACCCTCAGATAATCTGGATTAATCTTTCTATTTCAAGTTTCTTCATCTTAATCTTCTGCAAAATGTCTTTTTCTGTGGAAAGTGGCATACAGTCATAGGCCACTTCACGACAGAGATACATTTTAAGAAATGCATCATTCGGTGATTTTATTTAATAGTAATATCAGGATCACTGATAAAACCTGGTAGTTAAAGTAGAACTTGGTATTAGTAAAATAAGAAATAGGACCAGCCTATGGCATGGTGGTGAAGGTAGCTGCAAACCCAGTGACCAATAGCATGGTTCGAGTCCCAGATCCAGCAGCTTGAAAACCATGCCAGATGCTTGTATGCCCAAAATCTTGAAAGAAGGGAGAACTGGAGACGGGAGTATGATATGGGCATGCCCTTTTGCAGCTGCTTTTTCCTTTTCTATATCTGTCTCTGTTTTTCCAGCGAGTACATGAATTTTTTTAATAAGAAATATTTCCTCTACTATTTGCATTAATCATCCGTCTTAAAGTAGTTAATGGAGGCCTTTGAAGTCAGACTCATTCTGACTCATCTATCTCAGGACAGGCATAGAGAGAACTGTGTTCTTAGAGTGTATTCAGTACATTAGAGTAGGAAAAACACTTGATAGTTTTTAAAAAACTTTAAAACATTGATATTTTCTCTCATTTTTAGTACTTACATTTTATGTAGTATAGATTAACAAGATAATAAAGTAGTTAGAAAAAAAAATAAGCTCCTGAAAATGTTCTGAAGCCAATCTTTTTAAAAGTCTCTAAACTACTGAAAATCAAGTTATCTTGTGAATAAGTCTCACATCACTGAAATTTTCAAGCAATAAATTGTATCATTATTGGTAAAACTTGAAGTACAAATCCTTGCATTTGGTGGGAGAATAACCTTTAAAATTCTTTCTCATTCCAAATGTGCCTGAACTGCTGGTAATATTCTGTTTCTTTCTTGTGCTTATTATATTTATAAACTATATATGTCTAATATTGTTTACTTATAACATGCCCTATTTTCTGCATTATTGAAAAGTCTAATACATCTACTAATCAATTACCTTCAGCTGAGAGACAAATCACTTACTTACATAAGCCTTTGTCTGACCTTACACTTATTTCTATTTTCATTAAGAAGACTCAAACTTGGAATCAGCAGTTAGCGTAATGGCTATGTCGCTGGACTCCCACGTAGCCGACTGAGGTTCATGTCCTGGACCCGGTGGCTTAAAACACACCAGGCGCGTGTGCATGCGTGCCCAAGATCCCAAGAGGAGAATGGAGGAGAAGGGATTGCGGCGTGGCCATCCTCCTGGGGGGTGATTTCTCGCTTTCTGTCTCTCTGTCTCTCTCTGTCTGTCTGGCAAAGCGCACGCGCCCTATAGCAGAAAAAAAACTCTCAAAAAAAAAAAAAAAAGAAGAAGACTCAAACTTTGCTCAACTCCAAGGCAAGTGAAATTTACATACTCAGTGTTCTGACCTTGCTCCTGTTACAGATTTTTGGTATAGGGCTCCTGTTCTTGCCAGAGAGACAGAGAGAGACAGAGAAAGAGAAAGAAAAATTATCCCCTGGGGAGGATGGCCATGCCATTATCTCTTCTCCTCCATTCTCTTCTCAGAATCTTGGGCACACATGCATACTCACCTGGTATGAGTTTTAAGCTACTGGGTCTGGGACTTGAACCACAGTTGACTAAGTGGAAGTCCAGCAATGTAACAATTATGCCATCTTGTAGTCCCTAAAATGTTTCTTCTTTCTAAAAAGCTGATTTTTTGGATATATTGGGTTGTAGGAAAACTTCTATTTTTTTAATGCAAAAATGTATCATGACTTTTCTGATGACCAATATAATCTGGACAGTATGTTAGGCCTTTTGTGATCCTATGTGGATTTTTTTAAAACTTCCTTTTTATAATGTAACTGTGTAATTTTTTTCAAACAATGTAGAATATGAAGAATATATACACAAACCTAGACCATATACAAAGCCTCTCTGGGTCGAGTGCAGCCGAAGACCTGACAGACACTGCTCATTCTGTCTTAGCATCAGCATCTTTCTGTCTTTCATCATCATCGTTTTCTAAAAGAACCAGAATGAGGCAGAAATTGGGGGGAAAAAATGAAAAAAGAACACTCATCCAGGCCAGTGTTCTTCAATTAACAGGAGAATAAAATCTGAAGAAGGAAAGAGATTTATCCAAATTAAAGCAATTAATTAGCATATTAATACTCTGAAGACCTGGCTTTTCATGCGGTCTATTCAAATTCATACATGATCTTCTCTAAGCCTCAGTTTCCTTATATGTGAAAGGGAGGTCGGGCCAGTCTGTAGCACTGTCCTTAAAGTACATGGGTTGGGAGTTGAATCCCACATGGCCTACCATGGTTCACGTGCTACCTCAAAGGCTCAAGGCTCAATAAAAGCACGCCAGGCTGGTGTGCATGCAAGCCTGACGGGATGAAGAGCAGGAAGGAAAAGGACTGCAGCGTGACCATGCCCCATTGGAAAGTGCACTCCCTCTTTCTCTCTCTCTTTGATAAGCTCATGTATCCTTTGGGGAGGGGGGGGTGAAGATGGTATACCTATTTCAATGAATGTTGAAAATATGAGATAGACTCTGGGACCTGATACCCAGTGGGTGCTGATGAAGGGTAACTATCATGTTTATCCAGCTCCAGAAAAACCCTCCAGACCAGATCTGCTGGAAGTAAAAGACTAAGCAATGATTGGTAATTTGACTTTAGCTTTAAAATGTTCTTGGTTTCGAGTCCCAGACCTGGTGACTTGCTGACTTTCTCTCTCTCTCGCTCTCTCATCTAATTAAAATAAATAAATAAAGTTAAATAAAATAATTCTTTAAAAAAATGTTCTTGGTTTGTTTCAGGAAAGTAGCAGATCATCCAAAAAAGCGATTTGGTATCCCCATGGATCGGATTGGTAGAAACCGGCTTTCTAATTCCAGAGGCTAATTGATTTCAACTGTGAGTAGAATTTAAATAAATAACAATATGTGAAGGAATTTAATTAGTAACATTTCACAGTGGACCAATTGATTCACCCTTGCTTGAAAATCCACCTTATAATTTCTTAGGTTATAAATTTTCTATCTCAAACATTTCTATGTTCAATTAGTACATTGATGTTAAATAATCTAAATGACATTTAAAGCAAAGGGACATCCAAAATTGGCTATATCCTTAAAAAGGGGGATTTAGCTGTTTTCATAGACTCCTATCTATTATTATTATTGGATTTTAATATGCAACTAAGAGATAAAGTTGAAGTAATCCCACCCATAAATATACATAAATGTGTAGCAATCACTCTGTTATGAAGAAGACACATTACAGGGACCAGCAGTTAGTGTAATGGCTATGTCGCTGGACTCCCATGTAGCTGACCATGGTTCAAGTCCCAGACCCGGTGGCTTAAACTCATGTCGGGCACATGTGCGTGCATGCCCAAGATCCTGAGAGGAGAATGGAAGAGAAGGGATTGAGGCGTGACCATCTCCCCTGGGGGGTGATTTCTTGCTTTCTGTCTCTCTGTCCCTCTCTGTCTTTCTAGCGAGCACACACGCTATATAGCAAAAACATCTCCAAAAAAAAAAAGAAAGAAAGAAAACACATTGCAGTGATACACATTACTTTGTTGCAAATAAAGAGATTGCTAGAACTGTGGTAACACAGAACATAAGGGGGAATGATGTAGCAGAAAGAGTATTAGCCATGGAATCAAAACACCGTATCCAAATATTGGCTCTATCACCCACTCATTATCTTGTTTCTGTCAAAACATCTTATGCTTCTATATCTTAAGCATTTAAATAATAACATAGTGGTATTGTAAAGATGAAATGAAATGTTTGTACTCGTCCCAGAAAATATCGTACACATAATACATGTAAGTGGTAACGGTATGTGTTACAGTTACGACGATTCTGTGCAGGCCCTCTGTGTAGGCCCCATCAGTGCTTTACATGCCTTACTTCATTTAATCCTGTTCTATAAAGTAGTTCTATGACTAAACCTAACATCTTGAGAAGCAATGCAGTGTAAAAGGTAAAGAGGACAGTGAGGTAGATCATGATTTATTAATTCAAATCCCAGATCCTCTGTTAGCTGTGAGAACTTCCTTAAGTTTTGAGACCTTCCTCTATAGAATTAGGATAATGATCATCTCTACCACATGGTATTGTCCCGAGGATTAAGTGAATTGGTACATATTAAGCACTTGGAAGAGTGCCTGACGTGTGTTAAGTACCTAATGATCATTAGTTATTATACGAATTAGTAGAAGGATTAAATAATTAACTCACAATATCACATAGATAATAAGTGATGCAGATAGAATTAAAATCCAGGACTTGCATCTGCAATAGAAAGCTTATGTGTTAAACACTGCATTAGGGACCAGTAGTTAGCATAATGGCTATGTTGCTGCACTCCCATATAGTCAACTGTGGTTTGAGTCCTGGACCTGGTGGCTTAAACTCATGCCAGTGCATGTGCCTGTGTGCCCATCCCAAGAGGAGAATGGAGGAGAAGGGATTGCGGCGTGGCCGTCCCCCCCGGGGGGTGGTGGTGATTTCTCACTTTCTGTCTCTGTCTCTGTCTTTCTGGTGAGCACACGCACCCTATAGCAAAAACCTCTCCAAAAAAAAGAAAATGAAAAAGAAAGAAAAAACCACTGCATTAAATCATACTTACTGTATTTTTTACCTTTGCTGTAGGGCATGTGCACTTGAAGAATAATAGAACGTGAGAAAGCACCCCCCAGGTGGGATGGCCATGCCACAGTCTCTTCCTCTCTCTGTTCTCCTCTCAGGGTTTGGGGCATCAGGCACACATGCCTGGTGTGTTTTTCAAGCTGCCAGTTCTGGACTTAAATTGTGCAGTTAGCCATATGGGGCCCAGCCATTTCTACCATGCCACCAGCTGGCTTCCTTATTATGTTGTAAACACTAAATATTTCTTAAATATGAAATCTAGGCAATGCATTTTTTTTCCCCAGTAGACCTTGAGAAGGTACATCTTCCCTCCCAAACAAATAAGACAACCTGGGATCACTTTCACAATTTCAGGTTATAGAGGAGGGAATTTTGCTTTTACTTTCCTGAATATGATGTTCAGACCAATGACATAAAAGCCCCCAATATTATATTATCCCTGATCCTCTCTTCATTTAAAATGTTCTCTTTTATATTTTCATCACCTATTCGTATGTGCTAAAGCCACAATGAGGAATCAATGTTTTATTGTAATTCTTGAATTTGCAGAATGACTTAATTAAGAGAAATTTTGTTCTCCAGAGAGTTGCTCATCAATGTAGTTCTCCAGTTAATGTCCATAAATAAAGAAGACGGGGGCCAGTCTGTAGAGTGCTGGTTAATGCTGGATCCCACATGGCTGACAGCATGGTTCAAGTCCCAGACCTGGCAGCTTTAGAAACACCCTGGGTGCATGTGTGTGTGTGCCCAAAATCCTTGAAAAGAGAGAGAAGTGGAGGAGAAGGCATTGTGGCAGGATAGTGCCCTGTCGAGGCGTGTTTTCTCACTGTCCATCTTTTTCACCATGTCTTTCTCCAGGGAGCACATGCACCTTCTGGCAAAAGTTTTTAAAATAACAATACAGGAAACCTTATTGAATATAGCATCATATTCAAAACTCAGATTATTTCTATATATCTAAAGATATACCAAGTACAGTTACTCCACGTTTGTTAAAGATTGCCGCATTTATTTGACCAGGAACTCGATAATTGCTATTAGAAAACAAGTAACTCTGAGTCAGGCTCGTGATTCTTCCATTTCTTCATGTACTGAGAGCATTATGACACGGAGATTCAAATAGTGGGGTTGGTTTGCACGTGTACCTTTGCCACCGATGATTATTGTCCATTTTAAAATTTTTTAATT
>NW_006160028.1:668700-682325 GCF_000334495.1 Tupaia belangeri chinensis | reverse complement strand
AGGAACAATTTATAATAAATCATACAGGACATTCATTTTTATATTAATTTTCATATGAAGTCTTCTTCTTTTTGTTTTAGAGATTTTTGCTACAGGGCATGTGTGCTCACCAGAGAGACAGAGACAGAGAGAGAAAGCAAGACATCACCCTTCAGGGAGGATGGCTACAATTCCTCCTCCTCCATTCTCCTTTTGAGATTTTGGGCACACATACACACACGTAGCTGACAATTCAAGCCACCAGGGGCAGTTCAAGCCACCAGGTCTGGGACTCAAACTATGCTCTGCAATGTGGGAGTTCAGCACCTTAACCACTATGCCTCCTGCTGCCCCCTCGTATAAAGTCTTAACCATGGAAACTCTGGATAGCTATGAAACTAGTAAGAGAGTTAAATTAGTATTCTGTTTCCTGAATCACTGCTGGGCAAAATCCAAAACAGTATATTGTAGTCCTTTTATGAACAAACTTTATTTAACTTCTTGACAATCTTATCCTTATTACTAAAATCTAAAGCTATGTATCACAAAAAATAGCTGTGAAAAATAACCTGATTTTTTTTTCTCCCCTTGTTTTTAATCATGTGGGCTGACCTACTCGACCGTGACATTTCTACCCATCATTTCCCACCACCATCTCAGATTTTCTTCTTCCTTCCTCCATGGTGTCATGTTTTATCATTTATTAATTTAAAAAGCCATACAAATTTAAAGATTTTTCTAGTTTACATGTGAATTTTCAAAGTTACTTTTTATATCCGTGCTGTTGCAATATCCCTTTGAATTAAAAGCACAGGCTATAGCATATGCATCATTTAACACATGACAATTTAAGAGTCATTAAGTAATATTCGCATGGAGCTAAGTTGCTGAAGATTTAAGAATATACAGTTTCATTTAATGTAATCCCAATTTTCATGACAATTCAAGAAACTAGGAGTATGAGAGAAAATTGATTTGCCCAAAGTCATACAGACTACGGGGCAGAACAAGACCTGCAATTCAGATCCTTGAATGTGTATGTCAACATTTTCTTCACAACCTGGGAAACTGGTTATACATTTCCAAATGAACAGAAACAGTACCTCAGACGTTATGAAAGGTGTTTTAAGGTGTTTTTACACTTTTGTGGGGTTGATATATTCTCTTTTAGAGCAGCTTTATTTGTGGGGTTTTTGCATTTGGGGTTTCTCATGAAGTCTTCATACTAAAAGCAAAACCAGTAGCTAATCTCGGAAGTTCTGCTTGGTTTGAGTTCAAGTCTAGATATAGCTGCAGGGGGCTACCTAGTTTCTAGAGCAAACCCTATTCTCTTACCTGTTAATGTGTTTTGCAAAGGAAAATAAACTAATAATTACATTCTGTCTCCTTCAAATCATTAGTATATTGCACCAATATTTTGTGTTTTTAAAAGGCATTCGCTCTAAGCAACTCAAATTCAAAAAGGAATTTTGCCTAAAGTATCATAGCTTCTGAAGGTATGACTAGTAAGCCCCTCATCTCTGCCGTTGAAATCGGCATGTCTACCTAATGAAATTAGAAATAGGACCACTAATTGTCCTGTTACTTGCTGCCACGTGCATTGTCTTTTTTTTGATAATGTGAGGCACGTGTGAAGTTTTGTGTTTTATAGTTTTGAGTAATAGAAGTCATAAGATATATTTCTAATCTCCATTCAAATTTATACTCACAATGTTTATTCTGAAGTAACATTAACACACCATCATTTAAATAAATTATTATAACTGTCAAATACAGCTAGAATATCATGTTTAAATGCCAGTGTATGATTGAGTCCTTTTAACATGAGCAAAATATACTACAATATACAATATATTTTGCATTTACATATCACAGTTAGCTTTTGTTATCTTTGATTTATCATGGCAATATACTCTGACATAAGATTGAAAACTCAAGAGAAATAGAGTGCTGTAGGTACCTAAAGAAAGGAGTCATTGGACCAGCAGTTAGTGTAATGGCTATGTTGCTGGACTCCCATGTAGTCAACCGCAGTTCAAGTCCCGGACCCGGTGACTTGAACTCACTCAGGGCACGTGTGCGTGCTTGCCCAAGATTCTGAAAGGAGAATGGAGGAAAAGGGATTGCGGCGTAGCCATTCCCCTGGGTGGTGATTTCTCGCTTTCTGTCTCTCTTTCTCCAATGTGTTTTGACATCATTTTGCATTTTGATCTGAAATGATCATTTTGTATTATTTCCTTTTAAATAAAAATATGTCATATAAATAAACGCTCTCATAAAATATCAGGTAATTAGAGGTTTGGTCTTCTCAACTGAAATGCATGGATTTGCGCCTGACCCACAGAGTTCCCATTGGCAATAACAACTTCAACTTCCTCTTTTGCAGATGTGATTTCCTTGGAGGAAATGTCACAGGAATATGGAAGACGCTTCAATGAAGTTCTTCACACTCAATGATCCAACTTCTAAGGAACTTACTGCAAATCCTTTCCAAAGCTTGAACTTCTATCCATCACATCACAATTTTGTTACAGCTTCAATTTAGTTGTGCACATAATTTCAATAAATGTACTTTTAAAAATATATTATAACTATTCAGGAATAGTTACCTGTCCTCTCCAAACCTTATTTTTTAAGTAACAATAAAAAAAATGCAGTACAGTGAAATGCCTTCTATATGCATTTACCATTTACATTTTTGTAGGTAAAGGTGGATTTGCTTCTGTAAAATTTAAATGCAAACTATCTGTTCATCATTGGGGAATAAGGAGAGGCAATGTTGTAAAATTTCTCTTGAGTAATTTAATTTCTCTCTCTTCCTTCATCTATGAGACTGTTGGGTAGTAATTATAAAATAAGGCTCCTTTAATCCTTTTCAAGTTCCAGTCCAGTTCAACCAAATAAAAGAACCCCAGTAAGTGTATTCATTTGAAATTCATTGGGTTTGGATATCCCGTACACCCTAACAACCTTTCGTTTCTCTAGGTTTTAATGGACAGTGAATTAAAAGAGGCAGTTGCTCATTACAAGAGTAACAACCCCACACGGCAGTAACAGATGACAGCAGGGGCAGGAGAGAATTGCTGAGTAGTAAACCCCCGTCACAGTGTAGGGCCAACAAAGTACAATTATTTCCATACGGACCATTTCCGCATAGTACAGTAAGTGATCCAGATGTTACTGGTTATCGAAGACACTGTTTCAAACACTGTGCTTAATAAGACATTGAACAGTGTGGTGTGTTTAAGAATGATTTCTTTAAAATGATTCAGATTATTTATGAAGGACTTCTCAAAGCATGTGTTTGGTATTCTGGACATCTCGACTCTCAGAAACAACTGTGATATTACTGTAGTGTAGGCATATAAGCCCACTGTGCCTTAGAAACACTTTTAAAACACTAATACACGGTACTCCATGGGCCAGAGATTCAACATCATTTAATTAGCAGAAGTTTATAAACCATCTGGAAAATACCTCTTCTTTAAACGCTAGTAATCATTGTCAAACAGACCTGAAATGTGGGAGAAAAGAGTTTTGAACAGTACAGTAGAGCTTATTTTAGCATAGAAAGAATTTTATGGAAAAGTAGCTTCAAGTTTAAAGAAGATGAAAGAAAGGTATAGTTAGGAATCTTATCTGAAAAAACAATTGATCATCCAAAGAATCATATCCAAAAAGATATCATAATGACAAAAATGCATTAGAAATGAGTTAAATAAATGGCCTTTGTAAAAAATGACTGCTTTTCTACTTACGTGCTTTTTAGGTGCCAAAGTTTAAAAGATCTGAAAAGAAGTGAAAGATATGAACCTATACACTTATACGACATAGTGATTTTGTATATAACTTGTTAGTTTTTCTGGACATTTTTCTAATTGCCAAGAATCTTCAAATTTAAATAAAAATAAAAAAAACCAGAGGAGATAAACATTTCTTTTAATGGTAGTAGAGGGCTATAACAAAAAGAAATGAATTTGAGAAAGCTAACCAATTCTATCTTTTGAAACAGTGATTCATGGGTAAATATCCTTCAGGACTCACGATTAAAGTTAGTGAGAAGTATAGCTCGCTCTGGTCCACCTCCCAAACTTCCGCTGAATGTTAGAAATGTTCCCTATTTTTTGAAAGCTCTTTCTTTTCTTTTCCTCTCATTTGAATATTTGTAAGTTTCTAATCAAACCAAGTGCTGCTCTGTGCTTTGACAAAAGGTATGGAAACTTACTTTAGCCTCGAAAATGCTTATGGTAAAGATTTGAAGTTGGATTAAATAAACTGATTTCCTACATTCTTTTTATTTTTTTAACTCAAAGCTAGACTGTAGTAGCCAATTTAATTAAAGAGGTCACGGTATGTTGACTAATGCTCTATTCTCACGTGTGAAGTGTTTGCTTCATTAAATACACATGACTTGCACAAAAAAAATAGAAAATTGCTTTTTCCATTTATAACCGTTTTATTTCATATTTTAAGTTTTACAACTATTTTACATAGAGTAGAAAATAAGTCAGCATATATTAGTTTAAATAGGGTATTCTTTTCACAGTAATTAAGACCTAATTTCTATTCAGAATATGATGACTCATCGCATTTCCTAGTCCAACATATTGGATATTACTAAACTCAAATAAATTTGGAAAGCAACTCATCCGAAGGAAACTTTTTTGGCAAAATAACACATTACCTGTTTTCTCTTTGTTTCTATGTAATATGTAATGGATATATAAATATGAATTATGAGTTCTGGGTTAAATAACTAACTTTTCATTAGAGGACAATAGTACCTGACTAAGTCATCTTACAATTTCCTTATTCTATAGAAAGTCTGTCAAACTGTACTTTTATCTCCATATGACTTTGAGGATTTAAATTTCAGAAGGCAAATTTTATTTTAAAAATAACATTATGGAGTCTTACGAATGGAGAAAGTATCAAAAGCTTTTTGAATGATATTACCCCTTATACCTAAAGGTTCAAGATGTTTGAATATTGTTCAACTTTTTCAAAGTTAATAAACATGAGATGATGAAATAGGAGTTTTCATCTTCCTTTGATGATAGCATGTGTGAACATTTTCAGGCATTATTGTGAAACTGATATTTATTTATGTGTATTTAAGTGGTTCCTACCCAAGTATACCTATAGTACTGCAGGTACGTTTCTCAGTAGGACTATTGTGGATGTGTGGGCATTAAACTGTTATGTAATGATAGTATAATTATATATAGTATGTATTTAGTGTGCATTATACTATTTTATAGTTTCTGAGATAGTGTCACCTTTAAGTACCACAAAGCTGATACTATATAGATAAAATTACATGTTCCCTCATATTAGAAAATAATAGAATGGAGGGACCAGCAGTTAGCACAATGGCTATGTCGCTGGACTCCTACATAGTCGACTGTGGTTCACGTCCCGGACCCAGTGGTTTAAATTCACACGGGGCACGTGTGTGTGCATGCCCAAGATCCCAAGAGGAGAATGGAGGAGAAGGGATAGCGGCCTGGCCATCCTCCCTGGGGGGTGATTTCTCGCTTTCTGTCTTTCTGTCTCTGTCTGTCTGGAGAGTGCACTCACCCTATAGCAAAAAACTCTCAAAAAAAAAAAAAAAGTAAAGAAAAGAAAAGAAGAGAATGGGGACCAGCAGATGGCATAATGGTTACATCTCTGGACTCCCAAGTAGTGAACCACGGTTCAAGTCCCAAACCAAGCGGCTTAAAACTCACACTGCGTGCATGTGCGCACATGCCCAAAATCCCTTGAGACTTATGGAACAGAGACTGCAACGTGGTCGTCCTTCCAGCAGGTGATTTCTTCTTTCTGTCTATCTCTCTCTCTCTCTCTCATGTGTACGTGTGTGTGCAAGTGTACACACACTATAGCAAAAATATCTCTGGGAAATAAAAAGGAAATAGTGGAATGTGTGTAGGCTCATCTTCTCAGCAATGGCATACCAATGTAGTGACCAATATTCATTCATTACAAAATGAGTTTGACAATATCTGTGCTAACGCAGGTGGCAGACAAAATTGAGGTAGACCTCTCAACTTTGGATTGATTAAATAAGCTTGTACAGATATAAGCAGCCTGTATAGAAGTGCAAAACATAGCAAGAGAAATCCAAACAATTTTGGGGTTCGTTATTATTGCTGTTGAGCACGCTGGTCTCACCGCCCACAGATGCTAATAGATTCATAATTTCTGATGTGTGGAAGAGGCAGACTTGACAAGTAAACCAAAAACCAAATTGTTCTATCAGGAAGTTTTTAATTCTGTCTCAGAGACTTCCAGAACTACCTTCTCCTAGAGTCCAATAAATGATGTATTTCCGGTTTACCAATGTATTCATTTGTTGCAGTAGTCTTAATGGCAATTGTTCAAATTAACAGAAAAAGAGAGGTGGCCAGAACAAGTGCAAAAAAAGGGAAAAAAACAAATGTCACATTTTCCACCAAAAAAAAGATTCAATATTATTTTATTTGCTTTTCCAAGGTGCTTCTTAAAATAATTTAATTGCTATCAAAACATAGTTATCACAGGACACGATTATACATACAATGAATTTTTGGAAAGCATACAATAGATACAACCCTCTCAACTTGAGCTTTACAAAGCTATTTTCATAGCCCCATGCCATTCAAAAGTGCATTGATTTGTCACTATTTATGCAACATAAACTGTCAGCATATTATAACCCACTTAGTAACAAGTTAGCAAGGTGGGAAAAATAACATGCAGGATAAATGCCACAGTTTCTTTATGATTGAAACAGCTATAATATTTAAGCCATAGAGTGAATAAATATGTATTTTTAATAGTCTTATCTTTTTTGTATCCAGAGAAATTCTTCAGATACAGTACTTCCAAAAGCAAGCTGAAGAAGTAAACAAAACAAATTCTTTATTAGGATGATATTTGATAAGACCTTACATTTGAATAAAATATGTGTGTCTGGATAAAACAGAAAGTTTTGGATAAAAGAGATGTTCAATATAGTAGTTACTGGTCTTATATGGATCTATCAGTTAATTAAAATTAAATAAAAACTCAGTTTCTCCATCATGCTAGTCATAATTCAAATGCCCATCAGAGACTTGTCATCAGTGACTACCATAATGGGCAGTGCAAGTTAACAAAGCTCCACCCACAGAACATTCTATTGGACAGCACTGTTATACATTACAGCTTATAGAATAAAGCATTGTCCAATGAGAGCCAGTGTACCCTTTTACACTTGAGGGCCACTGAATCTCAAAGAGGAAGTCACATAATTAAAACACAGAGCTCAATGTGCTTCTCTCTATTGAGGGAAGAGGTAGGGAGTTTAAAGGTCACTTTGCAGGCAGAGTGGGGGGTTCAAGCACTGGATTCCCACATATCTGACTGCAGTTCAAGTCCCAGATCCAGCAGCATAAAAATCATGCTGAGTAAGCGCATGTGCATGTCTGCCCAAAATCCTGAGAGAATAGAGAAGGGATTGCAGCATGACTACTCTCCTGGAGGTTGACTTCTCACTTTCCTTCCCTCTCTGTCTCTCTTCTGTGAGCATATATACCCTATGGCAAAAACCTAAAAATAAATAAATAAGTAAATAAAGGTCACAAACTACTAAATAACAAATTGAAACAAATGCGTTCTTTATCACATGAGTCTTCACATTCTGATCATAAAATGATGCTTCAGATAAATGAAACCAAATCGCACAGCATTTCAATTTAAAAATGCATAAGTTAATCATCTTAAATCTTCTATAGATTGTTCCCAATCAATTTTCTGACTTAACGGAGTTTCATCTCACTCATTATAAATTTCTCTAATATCCTTTTGATCAAAATGGATTGTAAAATTAAAACCTTTACAACATGGGTCTTTGATTCACAATTGGTTAATGGTATTTACAATAAAAAGAAGTTGAAAACTCACACTACGCTTAATATTAAAAGACATGATAAAAGTCTGCTTGTCTGGGTTTTCCTTACTAACTAAACTTATTCTTTAAACTATAACCCCACATAAAAAAACAGTTATAATAGCACCAAAAGCCTACTTTTCATTTCTGCAAGAGCTGCAGTTTCCCTTAAACAAAACCACATTCAAACCCTATGAAAGCAGAAGTTTATTTTCAGGAATTGAACTGAAGAGCTTGGCAAACTCATCCAATCTTCCTTTCATAGTTATTATCACTGCTTTCTCTGTCCTTTCAGCTATCTTTGAATATCTGTCTGGCAGGAAAAGCATAAACTGCACTAAGCCAAGACTTACACTTCACAAGCAGCTCAACGAAGTATGCACTAGAATATCATGGGGAAAAATGTTTTGGACCTATTCAAAGCAAACTGCCATGAGTTACCAGGAGAACCGGCTACCCAGTACTTCCTTACTGCATAGTTTATTTACATGAATAAAACCCCAGCGGGTATTATGATGTCTGATGTTCCTTGATATCTGTCTGGTTCACTCTTGCAACCCCTCTTTTTAGGATGATGCTAGATGTTGGACAGCTATATTGGAAGCAGATGCCTGCCAACTATATTTTAATGATTAAGAGAAGCTATAATATTTCATAGTAATCAAAAATTCTTACTGCCTTTATCTGGATTTCTAGGTCCATTTTGTGACCTTTATAAGTTGTCATTTATGGTGCTCTGTTTCTTTGTTTAATTTTTATTAGTATTCATAAATTCAAATAATATACATCATTTTAATTTTTTTGTTTGTTTGTTTGTTTTTGAGAGATTTTCGCTATAGGGCACGTGTGCTCGCCAGACAGACAGAGAGAGACATAGAGACAGAAAGTGAGAAATCACCCCCCAGGGGGGATGGTCACGCCACAATCCCTTCTCTTCCATTCTCTTCTTGGGATCTTGGGCACATACAAACACGCGCCCAGCGTGAGTTTTAAGCCACCGGGTCGGGGACGTGAACCGCAGTCGACTACGGGGGAATCCAGCGACATAGCCATTACGCTAACTGCTGGTTCCCTACATCATATTAATTGTAAAGACTTTACCCAGCATGATATATGCACCTCAGACCAGCCCAGTTGAGAACACTATACATGTCATCATCAACAGGTAATAAACTATAGCTGTGTCTCACAAATGTCTTACCTCTCTATTTTTTTCTCCAAAGTTCCTTTCCTACATTTTTTTTTCCCTCTCCCACTCTCATTCCACTTTGTCCCTAGTGTCCATAACAATTTTTAATGCTTTTGTGTCCTCCAATCTGATTCTAATTATACCAATAGCACTGCAATCCATTCTCTATTTCTCCTTCTTGTTGGGATTTGGGGCCTGTAGGCATACAGGCCCAGCAGCTTTCTGATTTTTTTTTTTTTTTGAGAGAGATTTTTGCTATAGGGCATGTACACTTGCTGGAGAGATAGAGACAGAAAGCAAGAAATCACCCCCCAAGGAGGATGAGCATGCTGCAAGACTTTCTCCTCCATTCTCCTCTTGGGATTTTAGGTATGCATGCACACAACCTAGCACGAGTTTTAAGCCATCAGGTCTGGGACTTGAACCCTGATTGACTACATGGGAGTCCAGCGACATAACCACTATGACATCTGCTGCTCCCCATAAATTTATTTTAAGAAAGCATCACTGCCAATGAAACCATATACATTAACATAAAAAATACTTTCTATACTAAAGCCAAAATAAAACCTGGGCCTCCACTTGCAAGAGTTGGAAGAGACCAGAGAAAAGTGTGCACGCCACGCATATCCACACAAGTAGAGCGTGGGCTAGGGGTAATAATTGAAAAGCAAAACCTCAGGAAGGGGAGAACCAGGGAAGCAAAATAGTGGACAAAGGAATCCTCCTAGAAACTAGCAAGGCCCAATCAAGAAACGTCCTCCATCCCCAAGATAGGAAACCTTCACAATAATTGCCAAGTGTAATTCCAGAACTTTTGGAGACTAGCATTTCTAGTGTTGTGTGTCTTTTGCTGTTTATAAATGGGATTATTGATTGTGGTTATCTTTTCTCTGTGCCTCTTCCAATTACTAGATTTGTGTGGGTTGAATTACTTGCCTTTGTAATACATTTTTGCCAGAGGGCCAGTGTAATGACCAGAAAGAGAGAGAGAAAGAAGGAAAGTGAGAAAACATCCCCAGTAGGGGATAGTCACACCACCCTTGTTCTTTTCTCTCTTGCTTTAGAAGAACACACATGAACCCAACATGTTTTCTGGGCTGCCAGGTCTGGGACTTGAACTGAACAGTCAGTCAAGTAGGATCCAGCTGTCTTAACCACCATGTCACCAGCTGGTCACTATTTTTAGCTATTAGTTCTGTGAATAAAGAGTAGCTGTACTGTATCTGATGAAATAAGTAAACATGGAAAGTGCTTTTTGTACTATCTAAAGTCAATGAAAAGGAATGGATTTATCTCTCATGGGACTGGGCTGAGTATTTTCTATGATATTTTTGTTGTTTGTCTCCCATTGGGCATAGGCACTCATGAGAGAGAGAGAAATCACCCTCTCTCACATTCCTTTTCCATTTTCCTCTTGGGACTTTGGACACACACACACACACACACACACACACACACACACACCCAGCATTACTCTCAAGCCTCCTGTTCCAGGACTCGAACCATATTGTCAGTCACGTGGGATCCAGCAACCACAATCTGCACGTCATCTGCTGGCCCATTTCTTTCTATGATTTTAGGAAGAAATGAAAGGACTGACGTGCTAGAGGTAGTGTTTCTCCAAGCGTTATAAGGATTTTCTTGTATTTATCACTCTGACCTGGTAATATGTTTACATCACTCCCAGTGACCAGTTCTGGCCCATAGATATGTGTCTGTTCTGAGGCACCTGGGAGCTTTTCTTCTCCTCTGCCTTGAGAATATTTTTAATAATTGTTTAAAATTATTATTATTATTTAATAATTACTTTATTTATTATTATCTTTTTAATTCACCAGAAAGGGACAGAGAGAGAAGGAGGCAAAGTGAGAAAGCAAACTGCCAGGTTTGGGTCTAGAACTGAGGCTGACCATGTGAGAGTCCAGCCCCTTAACCGTCATGCCCCCTGCCAGACCCTGCCTTTAAAGTCAGGTAAGCGATATTAAAATCCTAGAAGACACATTAAGAGTACCTACAAAATAGTTTGGTTCTGTGCTGCATGTGCTCGGCTCTACACTTTCAATGTGTTACGTCAAAGCCACATGGTCGTAATCAAAATAAATTCATCGAAATTGTCCCCTTTTCCAGCCTCAGAATCATTTTTGACACCCGTTTTTCTTTCATACCCTTTATGTAATGCTACAGCAAATTTGGTTGACGTTAGCTCCAAATGCACCCAGAATCAGAGCTCTTCTCAATTCACTGAGGCCACTCTAATTCAAGCTCATGGCATTCACCATCCAGACCATTCAAGTAGCCTCATAAAAGGTCTCTGCTTCCATGTTTACCCCTCTTTTGTGGAATATTTTCCTTAAAATACCAACATTGATTCCCTGAAATCTTACTTTGTATCACTCATTTACTCACGTGACACAAAGTAAAAGCTGAAGTCCTTTAACAGCCTCAAGGTTCCTGCCCTTCCTCCTCACATGTCTTCTCTTTCTCCTTATACTGACCAGCTAAATCCCTAGCAGTCACGCTATTTTCAGCATCTAATTGAGTCCCTCTAAGATGTAGTTTTCTAGTCTATAAAATAGCCATATTAATAACTATCTTCTGGTGTTCCTATAGAAAATAAAATAATAATTATAGTAATAATTATTGCATTTTTTAAAATTAAGCTTATACAGTACTTACGGCATGCCTGTAATTAGATTAAGGTAAATTAGTTTCTTTATTCCTTCAAACAGTCCCTTGAGGATTGCCATTATCAGCATTTTGAGGTAAAGGAAATGAAGCACAGGACATTGTATTATAGTCCAAGGTCACATAGGTGGGATATGTCAAAGTTACGATTTGAACCCAGGCAGGGCAGTTCTAGAGTCTCATATTCATTGCTGCACAGATGGCAAAGCTCAGATTCGTTCTGGGAACACTTGAAATAAAAACTTTTCTTTTAATATCAAACTTGATTTTGAGGATCGCCACATATACTTAATCTTTTCATTCTCAGAAACAATTGCAAAAAATAATCCATTTGAAAACTCTGAACTGAAAGCTTACCTCGCTTGTTAGGATGAGAAGACAAATTATCTGTATCATAGGACATCTCAGCATCCTTGGTCTCCGTTAGCTGTTCTTTAAGCTTTTCCAGCTGTTGGAATTTAAATGATCACTTAATTAGTCTTCAATAACAACAATGCTCTTGTCTATTAAATAAAGAGGAAGGAAAAAAGGCAAGAAAATTTTTTAAAAGAAGGAAAGATGGAAGAAAAAAATGGAAGAGAGAAAAAGGAAACAAAATAAATAATATACACAACTACCAGTGGCTGGTAGTTGAGGAAGCTGGATTCTACATGGTTTACTGAGGGGTTCAAGTCCCGGAACCAGACCAAGCAGTTTGAGAGACACGCTGGGGGTTTGTCTCTCCTAACAGGATGGAGAAATGGAGGAGAAGGGACGGTGTCATGACTATGCCCTTTGGGAAGTGCTTTCTCACTCTGACTTTCTGTCTCTCTCTGTCAAATACACACATCCTCTGGAAAATTACAAAAAAAAAATTAAAAAAAGAAATAGAAATACTAGAAAAATTGGAAACTTGTATTTAGAAGCTGGCTTAGAAAGGTACATGAAGCAACAGGAGATAAGGAAGAAATAGGTTTTGGACAGAGGAGGTCACCTCTGGGTGTTAATTAATGGGAAGACTATTATTCAGCCTGTGTAAGCGGACTTGATTTTTATACCACCATAATCAGCAGTCCTTTTCAAAGAGCTGCAAAGAGTTATGTGAGTGCTTGGATTTCCCGAAATCTTTGGCCTTTCTAGCAAGTTGGGAGAAGTATTTTGAGGTCCTTAAGGTTTCCTCCCAGAATTCAACACCTTATTATTATTATTATTATTATTATTATTATTGTTATATTATTATTATTATTATTATGTTAGGCTTTTGCGCATCTTAATTTTTAACAAGTTTTCTAATATTTTCAAGCCTGAGAGACTGAATTCTTACCAAGGTAGAATTCATTCTGACCATTGCATTGTTCCATGTCCTGGCTGCTCAGAAGAGAATGAAGGCATAATTCTTTCTCCCAAATGGCCACACAATTTGCAACATGCTGGACTTGCATCGCAGTTGTATTTGGAAGAGCTGAGAAAGAATCTAATTCAGTCATTTTCAAATTTTCTTCATAGTGTATGAAGGAGTGGAGAGTTCCCAGGAGGCGCCTTTTTCAGAGGGCATTTCAGACTCTGTAAACCAGATGCTTCAAGCAGAACAACTCCACATGTGTTGTTTGCTGAGACCACACATCATTTTGTTTCGGAAAAAAAATCCCCATTGTTTAAAAAGAACAACTTCAGAAGACTCCAAAGTAGTCTAACATTTCACAGATGGGGAGATTTAGGTCCACCCCATTTGCCTAAGGTCACATAACGAGGTCATTGGAAAGCTAAGACTAGAATCCAGATTTCTAGACATTCTATATTATGAATGCTTCAGCCATTGTTTGCTATTTTTCTAAAATATTATTTGGTCGTTTTTCCCTAGTGAATGACTTCACTCTG
>NW_006160028.1:661115-668669 GCF_000334495.1 Tupaia belangeri chinensis | reverse complement strand
AGGAATGAAAATTTTACGTAGTACTATTAATAATTTCTTTAAATTATGTCAAAAAGAAATTGCTTTCTAATTGTTTTTAAAATTGAGCAGTTGAGCATTTAAAATTCTCACCTGGTTAAGTTGCTCCAGTTTGTTAGTGAGTTCTGTATCTGCAAGACACAGTTATCATTTGAAAAATGTACATTATAAGAAACATTTCATTCATTTAGGACACACGTTTAGGATCTTAGGTGGAAAGCAAAAGTGACTTGAGTTTACCCACCCATCCCTAATATAAAGTCCTCAATATATTTTTCAATGCCCGTAATATTAAAATACAGTGAGTAATGCCGTGAGAAAATGCAGCAATAGCAGGTAATCCCCTAAAGTAGGGTATAGGGCTAGATTTCCCACCCACGGTCTTTATTCCAGCCATTTCCCAAACTGAAAGAATTTTATTGAAATATGTGTTAGTTGAGCCACCATAAAACTGCAGTTAATTTGTGAAATTTCTAGTGAACACTGATAATGTTCTTGAAACATTAAAAAAAGAAAACACTAAAGAGTTGCATAGATAAGAGAAAAATATGAGTAAAAGTAATTTTTAACTAGATGTTTACCTATTACATTGGCCTCTGAATATTGAATAATATGGATTTTTAATATTTTTAATAACTTATAACACATGACTTTTACCATGAACATGAAAAAAAAAACATTTTAGCCTTCATCTTAACATATAAGGAAGTAGTTACTATTGGGTCGTCAGAAAGGTCATGATGTATTTTTGTATAGAAAAACACATCATGGCTTTTCTGATGACCTAATATTTTATTTAATATAAGTTAACATTTAAAAACAGCAGGTCAGAAGATATAATTGATTTCGTTATTGTTTAACAAGAAAAGTTTGACTTTATTCATAACTCACCAATGTCAGAAAGTCTTTGGAAATCCAAAATTTTGTTCAGTAGAGACAGCAATAGTTTCTCATGATTTTTCTCCTTTTCATCTGGGAATAATTCATTTTCTGTAATAATCCCAAATCACCATTTTCAATCCAAGTTGCTAAAATTTTTTTCTAATTAAGTAAGTTTTACAACCAACTATTGATGTGCATACCCACCAAAAATATATATATAAAGGTGTATAATCTAAAGAGATGAGCTCTTTCTTTAAAAATCATTGAATACATATGTACATTAATAGAGAGACTGCATATGAGAGAGACAGAAACAGAACACACCTCGAAAATTATACCCTAAAGTGTTTACCTGCTATTACTTCTAAGTAGTGGAATTATAGGTGCATTTGCCTTCTTTACTTCTTTTTCATTTTCATTTCTAAAAATTTCCTCTATTGGATTTAACATTAAAATGTAAACTAATTTTTTTTTTTTGGAGAGGTTTTTGCTATAGGGTGCCTGTGCACGCCAGACAGAGAGAGACAGAGAGACAGAAAGTGAGAAATCACCCTCCGGGGGGATGGCCACGCCACAATCCCTTCTCCTCCATTCTCCTCTCGGGATCTTGGGCATGCACGCAGCGTGAGTTTTAAGCCACCGGGTCTGGGACGTGAACCACGGTCGACTACATAGGAATCCAGCGACATAGCCATTATGCTAACTGCTGGTCCCAACTAAAATTTATTTTTTAAAGAATGACAAATATTTAATATTTTTAAATAACATTTGATATATACATTTAAATATGAGTCAGTTCGTACTCCAGGGATTGTCTTTGAACTAAATAAGGAAACCTTGTAGAAGAGCCAGGATAAGGGTTGCACTCTCCATACTAACATCTTTCCACCTTTTCAGTCCCCTCACAGCCATTCATTATGAAGTGTTCAGCTGTCTCAGTACCATCAGTATCTATTCTAGGATAGAAATTGGGGCAACAGGTTAAACTCAGGCAAGAAAGCATAAAGACTCAATATGATAGCTATTAACAAATAATGTGATTAAAATAATCGTTGTTAAGAGAGGAGTCTTCAAAAAGCTCATGGAAAGCAAATCCTCTGAAAAAACTATGGATGGGTTTTACTTTTTCTTTTTCTTTTCTTTCTTTTTTTTTTTTTTTTGAAACTAAAATAAAGTTGTACTTTAATTCCATTTTCCCACAAACTTTTGGTCAGTTCTTTATGTATTTCAGTGAACTTCCCTTAAGTAGCTTGGAAAGTCAAACCGTTACCACATAACCTTTAAAGGATCGTTTTTACTTCCCCCCATCTCTGTTTATTAACTGATATTGTGTGAGGCTGAGGCAAAAAGAAAGCTAGCAAGTGGAAGTGAATAAGGTGGAAGGTAGAGCATCTGCCTATGTGGCTAGATAGAAAAACCAATTAGGGCAGAAAATCCCCAGCTGGAGGTAATGTGGGTGGGAGATTTCTAGTTGGGGCTGTCAAGCTGATTAAGCCACATTTGATGTAGCTAATAAGATGACTCAGTGGACCCAACCACATTTGATGTAGCCAATGGGATGAAAGCAGTCAGTGGGCTTAGCCAATGATCAACCAGCATGATCCTTGGTTAAGGAATTACAAATCCCATGGAAAGTAATCCTGAAGCCCTTGAGCTACTCTTCCTTATGTTCAGGCTGGCTCCTACCTCTTAGGAGTGTACTTTTGTTTTTACTTAATAAATTATGTTTTCCTTTCGCTACTGGAAAGTTTTGTTCGACTCTTTGACTGAAATACCAAGAACCTGGACATTGCAGAAGCCATCCTGCAACAGAATCTAGAATGGTTAGATTAAAGTTTAAGAGCGAGAGTATTATGGTTTCAGCTATACAAATGGTCCAGAACTTGATTAGATGTTCTCTTTAAATTACGCATCCCCCTTGTGTCTACAAAGTATCTGTTGATAAACTCACACAGTTAAATGACTAACTAAAGAATGAAGCAGATGATTGGGGGAAGATGACAGCCTCAAAGTTTTCCACACTGACCAAACATAATTCATTACTGCTCAGCTTTCTATTATCTTTGCTTCATAGACTTAGAAATTATCTGTGAAACTCTGTTTTTATTTTTTTATATTTAAAATACTAATAGAATGTTGGTATAACTTTTGTTCAACATTGATAATACAAAAACTCTCAGAAATAATTTATTTTGATAGAAAGGCATGATCATACAATAAATTTCATTCTAACAGTTCACTAAAATATTAAATTACAATTGTTAAAATGTTCTCATTGGACAAGAAAAGAAAAAAGTTCATTGTCTTCAACTCCCAGAATGTTTAAAACTAAGAGGAAGGCAGCTAGGAAAGTATAGCTCTGAGGTTTTGAATTTTTTTTTTTTTTTGGAGAGATTTTCACTGTAGGGCGCGTGCGCTCGCCAGACAGAGAGAGACATAGAGACAGAAAACGAGAAATCACCCCCCAGGGGGGATGGTCACCCCGCAATCCCTTCTCCTCCATTCTCCTCTCAGAATCTTGGGCACGCACGCACACGCGCCTGGCGTGAGTTTTAAGCCACCGGGTCCGGGACACGAACCGCGGTCGACTACATGGGAGTCCAGCGACATAGCCATTACGCTAACTGCTGGTTCCCAGGTTTTGAATTTTTTAATTCCCAGTGCATTTATCTGCATATGTAACCAGAATATCTTTTTAAAAATTAATGTATTTCCCTTGTGTAGTCAGTTTTGTTTCTAGTGATTCTGTTTAACTTCTCCAAAATTCTTGATATTACCTTTTAAGATAACCATCTTTTATAAAAATCTCTAAAGAAAAAGTTTGAGAAGTTTTTTAAAATTTGATTTCTAAGATGAAGTAAGATATTTGCTAAAAAATAAATGCTTTTTGTTTTCATTTTCATTTTTAAAAGAGATATAGATTTAAAAACACATATACTTTTAATATGGTTCTGTCTTTCAACAAAGAGTTAATACTGATAAAATGTTTGAATATTAAGCAGTTTAGTAGAGATGTACATTTGACACAAAGGATGGCAAAGCTGCTCAGACGTGAGAAGATGCCTTTGTAAATATACAGAAAATACTAATTATTACAGTTGAGATACTGAATGTTAAACAAAGTAGTTATTGTCTTGCTTTTCATTCACATGTGCAGGTTTTACTGGTACAAACATGATTTCTTGTCAGAATAAAAAACTGGAAACTCACAAAATAATAATATAGCCAACACCAATTTTTCATAGTGTTCTTGGTCATAATATTCCTTCTTCCATCTTTGTGATAGGCAATTTTTCCAGTTTCAAATTTGTCAATTGAGGTACACTCTTACATGATCCCACAAAATGAAAGCTAGTGGAATTCTACCATTTGTCTTAGATATCATCCGACGCACAGAGAAGGCTGGTGACCCCAACTTTGTATCTGTATCAGCAGACAAGTGCTTATTTTTAAAAAAATATATTAAAAGAGTAAAATAAGCCAATTATTGGGTTGCTTTGTAAAATGTATTCATGAAGAGAGGCTCATTCTGATCTTGGACAATTTAGATCAGAAAATAACCTTAAGAATAACCTAATCTTCCTCATTTGTATATATGAAATTGAGATCAAAGTGGGTCCCAGGGAGTGCTATTTCCTTTGTGCTCCAGTGGTATTTGCATATTGCTGTGTGGTATTCTGAGGTCAGAGGTGTTCTTTAATCATAATTTAACAAATACTTTAGAGTTGAATTTTTCTGTATTTCATGTAGAAATGAAACCAAAAGTTATAGTTACCACTAACTAACATAGTCTAACTTTGAAAAATCCTCAACAAATGACATTTTTCCTTACATATTTATACTATATTAGAAACATGGGAATCTCATTATTTCACATAAAAAGCAATGTGGACCTCCAAACACAATGATTTTAACTGGCCAAAGGCAAAATGAGAGTGTCATGAAAAAAAATCCAGAATCTATGAATGCCAGACTTGTATTTAGGTCTCTGAGACTACTTGTTTTTCAATGGAAAAATCCTTACATAAATAAAAATATTTTATGCAGTTGTATTTCTACTGCCAAAAAACTACTTCAATGTCCATTGACTGTTAAAGCCACATTCAAGGCCTAATAAAGTTGAATTAGATTCAAAAGTGAGACACTTAATCCCTTTTTTAACCTAGCATCATGTAAACAAAATTTATTACATTCTGTCTTAGTTCTTTCAATGTAAGATAAGAATAAAGGGTATCTCCCTCTTCCTGACATGGTCAGTTGGAAAAAAAGAAACAAAAAACAAAACCAGAATTACAAGTTGAAAAGTCAATTAGAAAGCATTGTTTAAAGTCTTTATTTTTAAGACATAGAAAATTTATAAAAATGTCAATGAAGTTAAGTTGTTTACCTGATAAACCAGCACAATATCTATCTCCACTAATTCTCAGACTGGGAGCTATTTTTATTACAAAATGCATTGACATTTTTAAAGTAAAATCAATGTTACTATAACAGCAGAAATGGATTTTTACCGACTTCATCATGGTATATATTTATAGGTAGCACAGATGAAATTGTATTATTTAATATAAGTAACCTAAATATGCTAGAAATCTGATAGTCAATGTGCAATGTGGTTGTTAGCATTGTCTTTTCCACAGTTATCCTCAAACTCTGCCAACAGTTTTTATGTTGATGTATTTTGCCTCAACTCCCATCTTATAAATAATTTACTAATGATATTGTAAGACAAATTTTATTTTTTTCTGATCTTTGGTCATGCAGTCTGAATGAGAAACAAATGCGCCATGATTAGAAAAAAAAATTAAGTGTAGCTAAAATTAAGTACAATGTTGGGTAAAAATAATTTGATTCAATTTACTTAAAAGAAATGGAATCATAGATTACATTTCATTCTGAATAGTAACTACTTAAGGGAAGTTTGACGATAAATTATACTAATGTCTTAAGACATTATTTCAACAATGCAGAAAAATCAAAGCTATGCAACCAGGAAGATAAAGTTTATTTACCCACCTGTAGAATTTTAGATTCATGTGTACATACCTTGGGTAAGATATGGCCGTCCATGCACTGATTCTACAAAGATCATCACAGATAACAATGTTAGGGCTCCAAAGCAAAGAGGGATGGAGAAGACCTTCTTGTTCATGTTAAAAACTTTTCTTCCGTGCTCGTGGGAAACTCACTTTCCCGGTCAAGAAGAATACTTCAATGGCTCTCTACTGCAGTAGAGCTCACTTTTAAAAGGCAAGTGTGCTCCCATTACAAACATTCTAGTTAAAGCAGGGGGGGGGGAATGTATAAAGTGTAATGCATCTGTCAACATGATTCACTACTTGGAAAAATGACAGATTCTTGACACAGGAAAACAGGAGCAATATATCTCATACTTCATTTCACTAAAAGCAGGCTTTCCTCTCAGGCATATGTATAATCATAAAGCAAAAACTTGGAACACAGAACTTGTTGGTTAGATCTTCATTTTATTGTTAATTTCCTTATCCCAAGAGTTATTAACCTCAAATACCTCAAATCCTATTAATACCAAGACCAAGTGCATAGCAGTCAAGTGAAAGTGGGAATGGCTGGAGCCTTGTATTTGACTAATTTAGAGCCAGGTGATGGTCTTCCTTATTGTGCTCTTTGAAACTATCACTCAATTCTTAACTGACCAAATAGATCAAAGCTGGGACGAGCCGAAATTTGAAATGGGTCATAATGGAATAACATTACTGCCTCACCATATTGAAGAAGGATGGTTTCATTTTGCTGCAACCAGCACTTTTAAAAATTAAGGGTGAGTTTAATTAATTCAAAGTTGGCAGATGTCGCATCAATTACTCTCTTTAATACTTGCTTTAACTGGGATGGTTTTACTTTTACATCAAAGTCTTTCAATGTATGTCCAATTTCAATTTTATGGCTCCAGAGATACTATAATGACCTCTGGACTTGGCATTTACTTCTCTTGAGGGACTTCAGATGCATTGGTTCTAAATTTGATTCAGTTCCAAATGCATACACTGCAGCTCATAATGATACTAAGTGAAGGCAAAGACCAAACTTTTCATTAAACCACTGCTTTCATAAATCTCTTGAATAAAGTCTTAACTACTTAGTTCGATATTTAGGATTGTTTCACTTTTGCAGTTTGATTTTTCCACTAAATGTTCTTGTGCACGGGTCCCATTAGACTCCCAATTTTTGAACTTCTCCTGCATTTTCTCTTCTCCAAAACTTTGCTAATATATTTCTGTCTGCCTAGAATACTTCACCTCATAACAGTTTTACATATCATTCCTATCACCTTTGCTCAAATACCACCAGCTCTGTTTAGTCTTTTGGGCTAAAGATAATATATTAATATAAAATATCATGATATGTATCAGGTATAATACTATATATATTTTGAACATTCATTCATAACATTTTTACCCCTTTGGACTGCCATAACCCTTTACTTACATATCTAACATAGCTTGAAATTCATCCCTCCTTTCGTTACAGTATATGTTTGTTTCTGTCTCCACTATCCGCTAAATTCTAACTACTTTTTTTTTTTTTTGAGAGAGATTTTCACTGTAGGGCGCATGCGTTCGCCAGACAGACAGAGAGAGACATAGAGACAGAAAGCGAGAAATCACCCCCCAG
>NW_006160028.1:619658-660712 GCF_000334495.1 Tupaia belangeri chinensis | reverse complement strand
AATTTTAAACTATTTTTTTTTTTTTTGAGAGAGATTTTCACTGTAGGGCGCATGCGTTCGCCAGACAGACAGAGAGAGACATAGAGACAGAAAGCGAGAAATCACCCCCCAGGGGGGATGGTCACGCCGCAATCCCTTCTCCTCCATTCTCCTCTCGGGATCTTGGGCACGCACGCACACGCGCCTGGCGTGAGTTTTAAGCCACTGGGTCCGGGACACGAACCGCGGTCGACTACGTGGGAATCCAGCGACATAGCCATTACGCTAACTGCTGGTTCCCTAAATTCTAACTATTTTGACAGCAATTACTACCACAGTCATTTCTATCTCCATTACAAGGACAGTGATTTGAAGGAAAAATCAGAGGAAAAACCATATTTCATGTTGGGAATAGTAATAACTAAAATTTCTGATCATTAAAAGGCAAAAATAGGATAATGCCCTTAAACTTCATATCTATTCATAAAGCAAATGAGTTGAAAGAATAAGTCTGAGTCTTCTAGTAACTGTTTGTTCTAAAAATTCAAGAATGATTAATGTCTTTGAACCTTAATCCTAAAATCTTACCATGGGAAAGTCTTTCAAAATGGTCATTAAACACATCCTCAAGTATCTGATATTATTTATTTAATTAAACTCTATTTTAAAGATAGGTCAAGATGGAAAATAGCAGGCCAGACTGTGGTGCAGTGGAAATGCAAGGCTTGGCCCAGCTGACCCAGATGGGGTGTTTCCAGGGTCATATCTGGACAATTACCTGAGAACTATGGACATGGATGTGCCCATGCCTATCATTCAGGTTTGATAGGAACCGTGGATAAGTGTAGCATGAAGACCATGATGGAGTACCTGTCCCTCTTTTTCTTTCTCTTCTTCCGTCTCTCTAACTCAGCAAGGGAGGTTGGGGGGGGGAGAAAAAATTAGGGACCACCAAGTGGTGTAGTGGTTAAAGTGCTGGACTCTAACGTGGCCACCTAAAGTTTGAGTTCCAGACCTGACAGCTTGAAACTCATGCCAGGCACGTTTGTGTGTGTGCCCAAAATCTCAAGTGGAGAATGGAAGAGAAGGTATTGCACAGTGGCCATCCTCTTTGGGGGGGAGGGGTGATTTCTCGCTTTCTGTCTGTCTCTCTGTCTCTCTTTGATTCTCCAGCAAGCACACGTGTCCTATAGCAAAAAATTCTCAGAAAGAAAAAAATTAAAAACTTAAAATAAAGAGCAGGATCAGCCAGTGCCACGGCAGCTGGATCCCACATGGCTGACTGAGTAGTTTGAGTCCTGGAGGCTGGGGCCTGAAAAACACAGAGTGCATATGCATGCATGCCCAAATCCTGAGAGAAGAAGGGATGCAGCATGACCTTCTTCCCTAGAGATAGGAGGGTGTCATTTCTCTTTCCTTTTTTTCCCTATCTCTCTCTCTCTCTTACTCTCTCTGGCAAGTGCACATGTTCTATTGTAAAAATTTAAGAAAAAAAAGGACAGTATAAAATCAATATAACTGTGACCAGCAGTTAGTGTAATGGCTATGTTGCTGAACTCCCATGTAGTTGATCATGGTTTGAGTCCCGGACCCGGCAGCTTCAACTCACGCCCAGCGCGTGTGCGTGTGTGCCCAAGATCCCGAGAGAAGAATGGAGAAGAAGGGATTGCAGCATGGCCATCCCCCTGGGGGGTGATTTCTTGCTTTCTGTCTCTTTGTCTCTCTCTGTCTTTCTGGTGAGCGCACGTGCCCTATAGCATAAACCTCTTCAAAAAAAGAAAAAAGAAAGAAAATCAATATAACTTGAAATAAGAGAATAGTTAATATGTTACATTTTAATTAAATTACAAGTTAAATTTTAATAAAAAAATAAGATATAAAATACACTAATAATAAATCTAATTAATAATGTAAAATGGAGACATGAGAATAAGTTTCCCAATAAAATATATGAACTAAATCTGAAACAGTATTGAAGACATATTCAGTTCAAATTCCTTATTTTTATTCTTTAATCATTATTGAGTACATGCAAACATACATGAGAGAGACAGAGTGAAAGAGAGAGAGATGAGCCTTCCACAGGGTTTGATCATGCCACAATCCCCTTCCTCCAAGCCCCCAGTCTGCCGGATCTTGGGTACTCATGTGCCTGCCCAGTGTGCTTCAGGTTGAGCAGGCTCAGGATTCAAATTGTGGTCATCATGTAGGATCCAGCTTCTCTCATGTTTCTTTAATTTAACAAAACAAACAAACAAAAAAAAGAAAAGAAAAAACAAGATTATCCTGGCCTTTCAAAAAATTATATTAATATAAACTGCACGAAGACTCCAAATTCTCCTAGATCTTTTCTCGAAAGAGGCAAAAATCATTTAACTGCCTTCCGAGAAGGCCGAAAACTGCTGATTCATTTCTAAACAAAATGATACCAAAGACTTTTGTTCCAAGAAATTTTCTTTAGGAAATCCGATGCAATTGCCCAAATCATTTCTTCTGCCATACTTTAGGTAATATTCAAAGTGATTTTTTAAAAAAAAAGTCTCTAGCATCTGAATAACAAAGAAAACAAACAGATAATCTATGATATGGGAGAAAATATTTGGAAATTGTACTGTAGTAAAAGGTTAATATCAAATGTATAAGGAACTCAATTTAGTACCGAAGAAACAACCCAATTAATGAAAGTTTATCAATTTTTCTTTAAAAAATGAGCAACGTGCATAAATAGACATTTATCCAAAGAAAACATACAGATAGTCAACAAATATACTTAAAAATTCTCAATATCGCTAATTACAAGGGAAATTCAATTTTTTTTTTTTAGAGTGAGATTTTTGCTTCAGCGGGTGTGCGTGTGTCAGAGAAACAAAGGGAGACAGAGAGACAGAAAGTGAGAAACCACCCCCGGGAGAGAATGGCCACATCACAATCCTTTCTCCTCCACTCTCCCCTTGGGATCCTGAGCACACATACACACATGCCCAGTGTGAGTCCAAGTCACTAGATCTGGGACTTGAACCATGGTCGACCACATGGTAGTCCAGCGGCACAACCATTATGCCCTATTGGATCCTGAGAAATTCACATTTAAAACCACGATGAGATATCATATCACATGTCCTAGAATGGCTTTTATGAAAAAGAGACACAGCCTAGTGTCACTATCAGTGGCAAGCTGAACTGCAGCACAGAAGCCACATGGTAGACATGGGTTTGGCTCCACAGGTGGTCCTGAAAGCCCACTGTTAGTTTCTGCATGTACCTGGCAACCTGTGAGTCTATGCATGTAAATGACATCTTGAATTGCTAGAGGGCTAGGGAAGGGGGATCACAGTGTGATCTTACCTTGTTGTGGGTGTTCTTCTCTCTCTCCCTCTCTCTTTCTGTTTCTCATACACATACTCTCTATCAAAAGTGAATAAACTTTTTTAAAAAAAAAGGATGGAAGTAACCAAGTGTATACAAGGATGTGAAGAAAAGATTGAATTTACATTCCTCTTGGTTGGGACGTAAATTAGTATACCCACAATGCAAAACATTATTGGTTTTTTGTTTGCTTTTTTTTTCTTGTTAAAACTACCATTTGATCCAAATATCAAAGAAAATGAAATCAGGGAGCAAGGAGTGGTGTGGTGATTAGGGTGACTGGATCCCACATGGCTGACTGCATGTTTTAAGTCCTGGACCCAACTATTTGAAAACACTCCAGGTTCATATGCATGCATGCATGCTCAAAACCCTGGAAGGAGGGAGAAATAGAGAAGGTATTGCAGCATGACCCTTCTCCAGACCCTTTTCCCCCTCTCTCTCTGACAAGCACATGCAACCTGGGCAAATTTTTAAAAAAAGGAAAGGAAAAAAAAAAAAGAAAAAGGAAAGAAAATGAAATCAGTGTGTCAAAGATATATCTGCACTCCCATGTTTATTGTACCACTATTCATAATAGCCAAGATGTAAAGACATGAATTGGATCTAAGTGCCCATAAATGAATGAATATGGAAAATGTGGCATATATACATTTGTGTGTACCATTGGAATACCACTCAGCCTTAAAAAGAGAAAAAAAAAAGAAAGAAAGAAAGAAATCCCTTGCATTTTCATAGAAATTTTAGAGTCAGATTGCTAGTTTCTGGGAGCGGGGGTGGGGGGTGGAGAAGAAGCTGATATTTCCCATCCTACATTGAAGATGTAGACCAAGTCAGGGAATATTTGCAATATAACACTATCAAGCCTTCCATTCCTTGAATATAGGATAGCTTTCTAATTATTTAGGCGTTCAAATTCTTTCAATGCTATTTCAAAGATTTTAGTAAATAAATCTTACACTTATTTTACTGAGTTTATTCCACAATAGTTTATCTTTTGAAAGCTATTATATTATAAGTTAAATTGCTTTCTTTTTTTTTTTTTTTGGAGAGGTTTTGGCTATAGGGCGCGTGCGATCGCAAGACAGACAGAGACAGAGAGACAGAAAGCGAGAAATCACCCCCCGGGGGGATGGTCACGCTGCAATCCCTTCTCCTCCATTCTCCTCTTGGGATCTTGGGCACGCATGCACACCCGCCCGGCGTGAGTTTTAAGCCACCGGGTCCGGGACGCGAACCGCAGTCGACTACGTGGGCGTCCAGCAACATAGCCATTACGCTAACTGCTGGTTCCCATCTTGCAATCTTTCTAAACCCTTTTATTAGTTCCAATATGTTTGTTTGTAGTTTCCTTAATTTTCTACATAGAAGGTCATGTTATTACAAATAGAGATAGTTTTACTTTCTCTTCTCCAATATGGGGATTTTTGTTTCTTTTTCCTACATCATTTCCCTGGCTAGGACCATTGGTAATGTGTTGAACAGAAGTGGTGAAAGCGGACTTCCTTGTTTTATTCCTGAGTTTAGGGTGGAAAGCTTTCAGCATTTCAGTGTTAAGTAAAATATTAGTTCTGGGCTTTTTTGTACATGCCCTTTACTAGATTGAGGAAGTCACCTTCAAATCCTAGCTTGTTCAGAGTTTTTGTTATGAAAGAGCATTTAATTTTGTCAAATGTTTTTTAAATTAATCTATTGAAGTGGTCCTAGAATAAATTTCTTGTCATGTATTCTATTAATACAGTATATTACATAGACTGATTTCTTAAAATTATGATTGAGCTTGTATGTACACATGAGAGAGAAGAAGCACATTCCACAAGGCTTGGGACATGCCATGATCCCCTCTTTCCAATCCTCCAGCCCACCAGGATTGGCACTGGTGCTTATCTGGTGTAGTTGTAGGCTTACTGGGCCAGGAGGGAACTCTAACTATCCCTGGCACAATGTTTCCAGCTCCACAGTCTGGTATGCTACTGTGTGTACTACAGAGACTGGCCCATTGACTGTTGCTTGTTAAACAAAGCTTGTGCTCCTAGAATAAATCCCATTTGGTCATAGCTATGACACTTTTAATATGTTGCTAGATTCAGGTTGCTAGTGTTTTTTTTGAGAATTTTTGCATCCATATTTCTTAGGGACATTGTTCTATAATTTTCATTTTTCATTATGTCATTGTCCAGTTTTAGTATCAGAGTAATACTAGCCTCACAGAATGAATTGAAAATAGTTCTCTTCCTTTCATGTTTTTGAAGAGATTGTGAAGGATTGGTATTCATTTTTCTTTAGAAATTTGGTAGAATTCGATAGTGAATTCATCTGGTTTTTCATCAAGAGAATTTCTCTTAAAATACTAATTTAATCTTTTTACTTCTTATATCTTACTTTTTCTTTTTTATTTAGTTTTGATACTTTGTGTCTTTCTAGGAATCCATCCATATCATAAATTTGTTCTGTTTACATATTCACAGTATTTCTTCATAATCTGTTTATTTTTGTAACATTGGCAGTAATGTCCTTAACCTTTGTGATCCAAATTACATTTTTTAAAACTGGAGATAAGACACTTTGAGATATTTTGACACACACACCCCTTTTTTTTAGAGAGAGAGAGATTTTGCATGCACTTAACCTTTGTGATCCAAATTACATTTTTTAAAACTGGAGATAAGACACTTTGAGATATTTTGACACACCCCCCCCCTTTTTTAGAGAGAGAGAGATCTTGCATGCACTCACAAGAAAGACAAGAGAGACAGAATGCGAGAAATCACCCCCCCGGTGGAATGGCCATGACGCAATCCCTTCTCCTCCGTTCTCCTCTCGGGATTTTGGGCACACACTCCCAGTGTGAGTTTTAAGCCACCAGGTCTGGGACTCGAACTGTGGTCACCTACATGGGAGTCCAGCAATGTAACCATTATGCCATCCGCTGGTCCCGTCACATTTTTGTTAAAAAGAGTCAGGAGATATAAGGACCTCTCTAGTAGAGTTAGGGAAGAGTAATAGTAGTAATAAAATACACAACAATTATTCAACACCAACCTTTTATTTATTTATTTTTTAAGGTTTTTACCGTAAGTGAGAGGGAAAGTGAGAAATCACCTGTCGGAGGGCGGAGGATGGGGGAAAATGGCCATACTGTGATCTCTTTTCCTCCATGCTCTTCCTAGGATTTTGGGCGCGTGCGCATGCACACACACACACACACACACACAAGCACGCGTGATGATTTGCCAGGTCCGGGACTCACACCACAGTCAACCATATGGGAATCTTGGGCTGTAACCACCACACCACTTTCTGGCGCCAAACGCCAACATCATTAACATCCAGAAAGGGCTTTGTTCCCATGTGTAGGCATGGCAGGAGCAATTTCAAGCTCTGACAAACTCTAATGTGGAAGTTTAGTCAGTTTTCAAGTAGCATCTTCAATAATGGTAGAGAGTAAGGACAATGTCTAAGTAGAAAGTGTGTGGGGAGTCTTTGGTTCTGGTCCCGCCTGGGGATTCAAGTCCCCCATCTGATAATACTGTCCTACTCTAATAGTACATGATACAAGACAATACATTATTTAGAATTGGAAGTAAGGGAAAACAACTGGGCAAGAATTTATATGAAATACAAAGTCCCTGGAAATAGGAAGAAGAGAACAAAAGTTGGATTCAAAATTCAGCCTATTAGAAGAAGCAAAATTAAATTAGTATTATCTGTATAAGAAAAAAGAGCTTCTAAGCCTAAGGATGTTGTAAGCAGCAGGAAACCAGATTCTTAGAATTGAGACCACAGGAAGAAACTGTTAGAAAAATGTTTGGGCCCCCCGTTTAAAGAGTGCACTCCTTGGCTAACAGGGACTCTGGGTTGTGGTAAATGTCTTTATTCTCAGAGTTGTGGTAGTTGTAAGGAAAGCCTACCATCCTATCATGGATCAGTGTCTCGATATGCATGTTTCGAATAGTCTCAGGAGTTTTATAAGGGATTGCAAAAAAATTGGAGGAGGGCTGAATTAATCTACGAATTTATTTGGATGCAGAAAAAAATGTTGAAATCCATGCATAGCTTTTTTATAATACATATTTTCCATAAACTTTTAGACATCCCCTTATATAGTATCCATTTTTCTTGTAACAGCTTGTATCTTTATTTTTTCTCTCTCTGCAAAATATTTCCAATTATCACTTAAACAAATTTGTTTCTCTCCTATCTTAAAACAAAATGAATTAACTTCATTAAACCATTCACAGGGCCAGTTGGTGGCATGGAGGTTATGGCAGCTGCATCCCATACAGCTGACTGTGAAGGTGGAGTCCAAGACCCGGTGGCACGTGTATGCTGAGAACCCTGAAAAAGAAATGGAAGAGACAAGATTGTGGTGTGACCATGTGCCGTGGGGGTGATTTTCCACTTTCTTGTTCTCTCTCTCTCGCCTCTCTTCAGTAAGCCCAGGGGGCCTCTCATAAATGAACCACAAACAAAAGCACTCACAGACTCTTGCAGCTATCATCCCAGTCTTCATCTCATCAAGGCCAAAGGTCTGGCCCCTAGTTCTTTCCCTTGTGTGGTCTTCAGCTCATTTCTTTTTTCCTAGCACAACTCCCTGGGCTGAAAACTGCCCTTCTCAAAAATCTTACTGCTGCTACATACAACAGATAATTTTCTATCCTCATTTTCTTGAATGTCTTTGAAGAGTCTTCATTACTGACCACGTTGTTCTTTTAAAAAACTCCCTGGTTTTCTCATCCTTAACTGATTACCCATTTTCAGTTTCTCTTACCATTTTCTCCTCTGATCTTTAAATGTGAACTTTCTCAGGGTTGAGTTTTAGAGTCTCTCCTGTTCATCAAGCTTCAGTCTGTTGATGGAAGACACATGGTTTTAATTACTGCGCTCCTGCCTGTAATGCCAACATTTACATCTCCCCTCCCACCTCTCGTTTGAGCACCGCAACTTTATACCCAAAAATGTTTTCCTGATTTAAGTTTGTCAACTATGACTACTCATCTTTATCTCAGTATTTTACCTTTCTTTCTGTATTTACTGCCTTAGAAAATGACATTTTTTCCAGTAATTTACTCAAGAAACCGCTTCCTCTCTCTTTCTCCTCCTTTTCCAAAAAGTGATAAGTTGTCAATGAAATCTCCTACGTGTTTCTCAACGTTTCCCATCTCCATCCATCTTTCTTACTAGTTCCCTAGACCAAAAAGATATTATTTCACTACTGAAATGTCTTCATTAAGAAGTCCCTTTATACCCACTGATGCTCTCCTTCAATCCATTCTCCACAAAGCCATTGGAGTAATCTTTTGGAAATGCAAATATTTTTGTCAATACTGCTGCTTAAAATGCATCTATCATTTTCCATTACCCTTGGGATAAATATTGAAAGCCATAATGTGGGCTAAAAGGTCCTGTATTTCTTGCCTCCACCTGGGTCTCAAATTTATCTAGTCTTTTCTTTTCCTTATTATAGTGTAGCCACAGTGATTTTCTTTCAGTTCCTCAAAAATGTCAAGCTACTTCTGCCACAGGGGCTTTGCATCTGCAGAGAGGCGTACCCTCCCACCTGCCACATACACACATTCCATTTTAAGCCTTCGTTTCAGTTGTCATTTCCTCAATAGAATCTCCTCTGATTCCAGATGAAGCGGGTCATCCTGTCGTAGCTTCTCACTGCGTTGTGCACATCTCCCAAACAGCCCATGCCCAACTCTAAAACAATCACTTCTGGGTCTTTCAGTGCAGAGTCTGTCTCCCTTACCCTACAAGATTCAATTTGCCAGGTTGTATATTTGCCTGTTCACAACTAAATCCATTTCCAACAACCGAAATCCTGGACTAAAACTGTCTCCCCAGTTAATAATTAAATAAATGAATAGCAAATAGAATAAGGGTCACTCTGTGGTTTTGTTTGTGTCATCATTTTGACTAATTCTAGTATAACCTGCTAAAGAGAAGACACCTCCTGGCTGAATGGACAAATACGGCCATGTCAAGAAAAACAGAGAGTGAGGGTCTCCAACCAGGCAGGTCTGAGACTTAGAAATTCAGAATTTCAGTGCCTGAATGAAAAAGAGAGCAAGCATATTGACTTTTTTTTTTTTTTTCTCAGAAGTGGATGGAATAGCTAGCTTTGAGCAAATGAGGTGGACAGGAACCAAACTGACTTCGATGATAAGAGACATATGTTAACTGAAAATATGTAACATCCTTATGTGCACAGATCAAGCGATACATTGTGATGGTGTCCATTGGGCCTGGAAACTTATGTCAAGGTCTGTGAGAAAGAAGGCTGGCACTGAGAGATGTCAAGAAGAGAAGTGCCAGGCCTGAATTTAGGGCTCTTTCCAGAGGAGCTTGGATGCAAAATGTCTTTATTGTTTTTTTATAAAGATCTCTTCAAGTAAAGAGTGTGTGTAAATTCTGTACTTTTCCCCCTTGTTTGTGCCTGTTGGATCCAGACTTTATTCTAAAGGCTTGGTCCCTTAGAGGTGTCTCACCCATAGAGTGAAATATCTGCCTTTGGCCATTTTCCTTTTAAAAACTGATCTCTAAAGTCTTGTTTGCTGTGCTCTGACCCTGATTTCTGTTTTGCCATTTCTCTTATCCCATAACGGGTTTAGAGCTTTCCTCACAGTGCAGTGCAGGTGAAGAATGTTTTCAAGCAATCACTCCTTTGTTTATACAGACACTTTTCCTTGTCTAGAAAATCCTTAGTCTACTTGACTGCTGTTCAAAACCCAGACCTGGTAGCTTGAAAATCACTCTGAGACCATGTGTGTACATGCCCAAGATCCTGGGAGGAGAATGGAGGAAAGGGGATTGCAGCATGATCATCTACTCTGGAGGGTGACTTCTCACTTTCCTCCTCACTGTCTCTGTCTGTCTATCAAAAGAGTGCATGTACCTTAAGGAAAAAATGTCTCAAAAATATATATATATATCAGAGGTCTAAGGGCATATTTTTCAATAAATAATTTCTTGATCTTCTCCTTAATATAGAATTAATTGCTTTTTTTTCATATTCTTGTAACATAACATAGTGTGTTATTTTACCTGTTGCATAATAATTGTTGGTAATTTCATTCATGTCTAGGTTTTGTCTAAATTCTGAGTTGCTTGAAAACAAAGATAATGTCTTATTCTGTTTTGTGTGATGTAACAGAATACCTGAGACTGAGTTGGTTTAAGCGAAAGCATCACAGTTCTGGATGCAGGCAAGTCCAAGATCAAGGGACTGGCTTCTGACAAGGACCTTTTGCTGCATCATGCCATGGCAGAAGGTGGGAAGATTAGAGGCACATGCAAAAGAAACAAAGGAGCTGAGCTCATTCTTTTACTGGGAACCTACTCCAGAAACAACAGCATTAATCCATTCAAGAAGGCAGAGCCCTCATGACCTAAACTTCTCTAAAGGTCCCAATTTTCAGCACTATTACATGGAGATTTTAAGTCTCAACACATGAACTTTGGTGGCATATTCAAATTGAACTGAATATTAATTTCTCACTTTTAAAAAAATATTTTTTAAATTTAATTTTATCATCATTATTTATTTATTTATTTATTTTTGAAGTTGACCAGAGAGAGACAGAGAGAGAGAAGGAGAGTGAGAAAGCAAGTTGTCAGTTTCAGAACTTGAACCACAGTCACCCACGTGAGAGTCCAGCTACCTTAACCATCACACCACCTGCTGACCCCAGTAATTTCTTATTTTTAATTGTACTACATACCTTCTAGCCTGTGGTAGGGATTCATTTAAATAATCTCTAATGTACTAAGAAAATTAATTTTAAGAAAATTATATTCATTGTGATAATACACTTAAATGTATACTTACACTGTCATACAGCAGGTTAAAATGTTTGGTCACTCCAGAAAATAATTAACACTTCACACCTGTCTTATGTAACTTCCAAGTTCTGGGCTTCCGTCTCTGAAAAAAATGGTGAAGTCAATTATTAATACATTGGAGATTCTTTCCCTTTGAACATTCTGGGACAATAGTCTAATGAGCAATTTCTTATCTTCTGTTGTTTTCTCATCAAAGCAGCTATAAAGTTGCTTCAAGAAGTTCATGGAAAATAGAATTAAAGTCTGATTTTATTTGGTTCAAAATATTTTGAAATTTATGTAGTTTTTCATAATAATGTGTATTGCATTTTCTATGAACTTTTTTAAGACCATACATATGTAAAAGGTAATTCAGAATTCTTAGTATATACTTTAACACTTAACATGGTAGCTGGTACAGTAACAGACCCCCACTGCTTCACTAATAATTCACTCATTGAATTAAGTCTAAAGTCACTGCTTTGTTTAACTTGGTAAATTTACTCTTTTCCATAGGTAAATCTATCACTTGTCTGCATTCCATTTTATTCATTTCTTTTCTCTCATATAGGAGTGACTTACTACCCTAGCCACAATATATCACTTTTTTCTCTTTGACCAACTGAGCTGTTTCTTTTTAAGTGGATTCTGGCCATATTCTTGGGTGGCCAAACAGATTCAAGAAATTGCACAAGCTTACAGAAGGAGAATATTTCTTATTCTAGTTGGTGGCCTGAAGATTTGAATGGAAAACTACAGAGAACTTAAAACATCTTTAGCTTCATACAATGCCATTTTGCTTAGTCCTAGTTGTTTTACAAGTTTACCTTTGTCCCCCACAAATTTTGCTTTGTTTTTCACCACGATAGGTTGCAAAATTTCATCACTAAATACCTTCACGATTATCACTACATTGAGTAGCAGATTAAGTTCAGTATTGAGCAACTCAGATTAATTTTATTAAGTAAATTCTTGGTGATAGTAATACATATACAGAACTTCTATTCAAAAGACAGTGAGAAGATGCCATTATCACAATGAGATTTCCTTCTCTGACAGAAACCATTAGGCGGAGTCAATATTTATGAAGCTTTTATCCTGACATATAATTTGTAACTCCTGCCTGTGTATGACTTTTCACTTCAGCTGTTTGTAAGTCCATTAATACAATAACAGGATGAAGTCAGATTTATTGGTGCTACCCGAAGCTTCACTAAGAGGCTGGGGTTGACAGGAAAATATTATCTGGAAGGATGAAGAAGGCAGAAGCAATCAATTTTGTTGGCTGTTTAAGTTCAGCCCTACTTATAGCTTTGGAATGAGACATCCCCATCAAGCATCCCATGCATCTATTAAAGAAATATTTCTTATGGAAAAGAAGAATTGAAGATAGAAATTTGGTCGGTTTTATCTAGGAGCACCATTTTCTTAAGACAAGAAAAAAAAAGTTAATTCACAAGTATCTGTTTAGTCCTAACCATGTGCCCATCAGTGAGCTAGGTGCTATGAGTAGAAAAAAAAAAAAATCACTCAAGGGCTGTGTTCTATATTGCAAAGATCCCACAGGTTTCAACATGTCTACGTCCAATCTATAACACACTGCTTATGAATGCCATGACATGAGTCGTGTTTCCTTTAACTTCCTCTTCTCCCAATGTTTTTCCTGGATTTCACATTAACAGTACAATGAACAGTTGTCTATTGAGTGCTAAACATGATTTTGATCCATTCTCCTTCCATTTGGGGTTATGTTTTTCTGTGTAGTAGACATAGAATAGAATGAGGCCCAATCTGTTGGCATCCCTCATCTTTACTGGAATAACTCTGAAGTATTTTATTTATAGTCATTCAGAGTGATCTAGTGGGATTATGTTCCAGTAGTCCCCAATGGTAAATTGTGGGAGAACTCCTTTCTCTGTCATTTTTACTGGTATTTCATCCCAAGAACTACTACTTAGATTCTTGTCTCGGGGAATGCTTCTGCAGAAAGCAAATCAAGACACCTCTAATACTATGTGAATGCTCACATCTCTCTTTTAACCTCAAAACTTCATTGTTCAGAAACTCACCACACTAATTATTTTAATTTTTCTTTTCCATCATTTATCATATAAGATAAATTACATTGTTTCACACATATAGGAACCACAAGTAAACTTCACAGATATATTTAACTGGCTCACTCACTTAATCATTTATAAATTTGCATAATGATGATTGAACCTCCCATTTTACAACTTGCAATTTATTTACTATGCATTGTATTAGTTATATCTATTCTTGTTTTATGATTCCCCTCGAAATTTAAGTCAAAAACGTAATAGCAACCAGATTTCATGTTAGTTTTTTAAACTTTCTGAAATATTACCGAGATCATAATATAGAAGACCTGGTTTGGAGTTATTAGGTTGCTTAAGCATTAGAAAGTCTCTTTGTTAAGGAGGGGAAAGGTAGGAAGGGGACATTTTCTTGCTGGGGGTTACTGTAGATTTTCTCATGAACTGATTCTTCTCACAAGCCTTGGTCCACCTCTGGCAGACCTTTCCTCCCTAGCACATGAACAGTAGGTTACTGACAGGAAGGAGAATACAACCCACTTAATTAGATGGAAAGGAGATTCACAGGAATTACGTGAAGAGAAAGAATCATCAGCGTTCGCTCTCCAGTTTAATTAGCTAGTGAATGCCTGGTCAGGCAGTGAGTCTCTTTATGGATGTGGACTCTGTGTGAATACAAAACTACGCGTTCTTGCATCCTTAGCCTGACACTGAAGGTTCTCCATGGTCTAGCCTCAACTCACCTATACTATAACCCTGTCAATTACACTTCTATATGCCCTCTTGGTCTAGTATGTCACATTTGAGCCTGAGCCTTTCAGAAGAGAAAACCTGAGGCAAAATCTTATGCTCATGTTTTGTTGGAGATACAGAGGAACACAAGAAGGAAAAGGAAAGCGAGGCACCAACGGAGGGAAGACAAGTATCAAGTGATGTGTTCCTGGGCTGGCCACATTCACACATGAAGACACAGTCAATCGCTGAATCTTACAGCATAAATCTGGACTCACAATGAGGCATTGCTGCACCTCAGAACAATCCATCGTGGGTAAGAACGAAGTATTCTCTGTCGCCTCCAACCATCTCTTGTGCCTCACTGGTTTGTCTTTTAAGGCCAAATTATTCCACTCCCTACCTCTGAGGCCTCCAGTAGGGAAGCTGGAATCTTCTTGATTTTATTTCACCAATAAGCCATTGTAGTGATCTCAGTGTTAGCTGGTCTCTTATGTAGGGGCGCTTTTATATGTGTTAATAGACAGTCAGAAATATTTGACCCTTATTGCCATGAGAATAGGAAAAGCTCTTGTTAGAATGCCTGTGGTTTGGAAGCAAAGCCAGTGCTATGGCCAGGAAAAAAGGGAGAGCTGAGCTCCATGGATATGTCTCAAGTTCAGGATGGTGTGCACTGCAATACAAATCTATAAAGAATAGCAGTGAAGTGCTGTACAGAGCTGCTGGTCTCGCACGGTCAACCGGGGTTTGAGTTCCAACCTAGGTTGCTTGAAAACCTTGATGTGCATACGCATGCATGCCCAGGATCATGATGGGATGGAAATTTGGAAAGAAAGTGATTGCAGGCCCCCCAGGGCAGGGGGAGTGCTTTCTGTCTCTGTGTCTCTTTTTCTCCTGTGAGCATGCATACACCCTCTGTCATGAAAAAACAAAATTATTCCAACAAAAAATTTTTTAAATCCCATCTTGTATGGAATTATATGCAAAGACCTCCAAATCACTCAATTTCAGGATCAAAGTAATATTGTCAGTTGCTTGTAATTACATACATTATCTTGGACATTCAAAGGGGGCCACATGCACTATGCACTTTTTTGTTGCTCAGTAGTTGCAAGGAGAAAAATATTTATTATCTTAAGCAAGCAAGCAGGATTTCTCAGTCTTGGCACAACTAAAAATCGGGACCGGATAATCTGTGTGTGTGTGCGCGCACACACAGCTGTCTTGCGTATTATAAGATATTTAGTTGTTTCCCTAGCCTCAACTAGATGCCATGTTCTCCCTGGTTTTTTTTCTTTTTTTTTTTTTGGAGAGATTTTTCACTGTAGGGCGCGTGCGCTCGCCAGACAGACAGAGAGAGACATAGAGACAGAAAGCGAGAAATCACCCCCCAGGGGGGATGGTCACGCCATAATCCCTTCTCCTCCATTCTCCTCTCGGGATCTTGGGCACGCACGCACACGCGCCCGGCGTGAGTTTTAAGCCACCGGGTCTGGGACACGAACCGCGGTCGACTACGTGGGAGTCCAGCGACATAGCCATTACGCTAACTGCTGGTTCCCTCTCCCTGGTTTTTAACAATTAAAAATGTTTCCAGACATTGCCAAGTGTGCCTTTAGGAAAAAAATCCCTAATTGAAAACCGTTGCTTTAGAGGAAATGTCTCAATAAGCCCCACACCGCTACCGCTTAATCTTTATGGGGTTTATTTCTACTTTCTAGAATATATGTTTCTTACTACTGTATTGATGACACCTGCCAGCTCTTGCTTATGAGGCAAATGAAAACGATGTTATCTAGAGCGGACAAATATATTCTGCAGAATATGAAAACCATCCACATGGTCTGCCGAGATTCTATAAATACTCATTTTTTTATAGGTTTTATTTCTCTGCTGAGACCTTCCAACTGTTAATTTATTAAGATCACATTTTTTGGGAGCCAGCAGGTGGTGTGCTGATAGGGTGCAGGACTTCCATGTTGCTGATGACAGTTTGAATCCCGGACCTGGAAGTCCTCTCTCTCTCTCTTTTTCTGTCTCTCTCTGGTGAGCACATGTGCCTTATATCAAAATTTTTTTAAAGTTACATTTTTTGCTTTAAGTCCTTGAAAATAATAACTGCTTATAAAAAGCCTCTTTATACCCTTGCCTGCAATTCCAACATCTGGGTCATCTTTCTGCCTGGGTACACTGATTGCTTTTTCTTTATCATCTGTACTTGTTTGCTCATTTCCCTACTCCTTTGCCATGCTGAGTATTTTTAAATGAATTCTGGACATTGTGGTGCTATATTATAGGGAGTCTAGACTAGATAATCTTTTAAAAATTGTTGGATTTTGCTCAGGCAGGCAGTTAATCTACTAAAGTTTTTCTTTCTTCTCTTCAGGTTTGTTTTGGGGCTTTCTTGTGTCAACTACAAAGCAGCCTGTGAAAATTTTATATCCATGTAAGCTATAGCTCTTTTGTATCACACCTGAATGCCAGACATGTTAATGAGGCCTTTTTACTCACGTGGTTCTTTAATGTGACATTTCCCAGCATTCTGTGAACTCTAATATCAACATTCTCTTCTCCACTCTGTGCTTGTTGCTAGGCCCCATGGAGTTCCATCTTGTATACTTGTGGTACAGGTTGTGAACAAGGACTTGGGGTCTCCTGCGTGCATTCCTTCTTTGCCAGTATACTACTGTACAAGGTCTCATTGGGTAGGCAGCCCAACACTCGATTCTTTGTCTCTCCAAAGTGACTCTTCTTGGTGTCTACTCTATAAAAGTTTGGAAGTTATCCCCAGCTACAGAGTTGGCATGGGAAACTAACCTCATGTGTTTCTCTTTTCTTGGGAGTCATGCTGCCTACAGTCCAGTGCTTAGAAATAGTTGCCACATGTTTTCTCCAGCTTTATAGTCATTGATGGAAAAGGACATATTTGGAACTATTTACCCAATCTTGGCCAGAAGAACAAGTCTAAATGTGTTTTTAAATTATGAATTACGAATTGTGTAATATGTCCTATTGAAAATAAAGTCGTCATTGGTATACCATGTCCAAATTCAAAGCCTCTATTCTGCCATAGTTGTCTTAAATATATGACCTTTTCTCAAAGAACTGATACTTTATAGATAGAGAGTTGAAGTATTATTTTGGTTATTTATTGCTGTGAATAGAGAACTCTACAGTTAATCATTAGGTTGTCCAGAAAGGCATGACATATTTTTCTATGCAAAAATGTGTCATGACTTTTCCAACAAGGCAATAGCTTTATTTATTTATTTATTTTTTTGGAGAGGTTTTGTTACAGGGTATGTGCACTTGCCAGAAAAACAGATAGAGACAGAGAGACAGAAAGTGATAAATCACCCCCCAGGCAAGATGGCCATGCCAAAATTCCTTCTCCTCCATTCTCTTCTCGGGATCTTGGGCACGCATGCATATGCACCTGGCGTGAGTTTAAGCCACCATGTCCAGGACTTGAACCATGTTTGACTACATGGGAGTCCAGAGTCATAGCCATTATGCCAACTGCTGGTCCCAGCATACCCATCATCTTAACCATATGCCATTACAGTGTTGGGAACATTCAGGAGTTTCCTTTTTTGTTACTCTGAGATACACAGCAGTTGCTATCTATAGTCTATATACTATATAAAACTAGAAATTATTTTACTATCTATCTACAATTTTGTTTCATTAATCAACATCATTCTTTCTCTTTCCAATCCCCATCCTTCCCAGCCTCTAGCAGTCCCTCTTTATCTTTCTACTTCTACAAGAGCTTTTCTTTTTTTCAATTTCCGTACAAGAAGGAAACTATGAGGCATTCTGTGCCTGGCTTACTTCACCTAACACAATCTCTAGTCCATAAATGGACACATTTAACATCAAATGATAGGGCTTCATTTTGAATGGCTCAATAATTTTCAGTCTGCATGTGTGTGTGTGTGTGTATAGAGAAAGTCATGATGCATTCTGCATAGCAAGACAGAAAAATATCTCATGAGTTTCCTGACAACCTAATATCTATCTATCTATCTATCTAGATAGATAGATAGATAGATAGATAGATAGATAGATAGATAGATATGTAAAACGTTTTAATATCTGTTTACCAGTTGATGGACACTTAGGCTGCCTCCATATTATGACTATTGTGAGTGGCACTACAATAAACATTGGGGTGCAGATATCTTTATAACATACTGATTTGTTTTTCTTTGAATGTATACCCAGGGGAGGAATTGTTGGATTATGTAGAAGTTCTACTTTTGGTTTTTGAAAGAACCTCCATACTGTTTTCCACAATGGCTCTAATAATTTACAATCCCATGAGCTATTTAAGAGAGTGTTACACTCTCTGCATACTTGCTAGACTTTGTTCTTTTTTGTCTTTTTCTAATAGTTAGCCTAACTGCGATGAAATGATATTACATTGTGATTTTATCTGCATTTCTCTAACTAGTGGTGTTGAGCATTTTTCTTAGGTTTGTTGACCATTTGTACTTTGTCTTCTTCTTCTATTTTTTTTCTGTTTTCAGATTTGCTACAGTACTCATGTGCTTGCCAGAGAGAGAGAGAGAGAGAGAAAGTGAGAAAGCACCCCTTCCCCACCCCCCAAATAAAGGATAACCATGCTACAATCATTTCTTCTGCATTCTCTTGCAAGCACATGTGCTCAGTGTGTTTTTCAAGCTGCTGGATTTAGGACCCGAATGGCACAGTCAGCCTTGTGAGATCCAGCCAACTTAACCACTATGAAACCAGCTGGCCCTGTAGATTGGAACTATTTTGAGAACTATTTACTCAGATCATTTTCTTATTTTATTAACTGCATTACTTGTTTTCATTTTTGTTTTGTTTTCTGTTGAGCTGTCTGAGTTTCTTGTATGTTCTGGTTATTAATCCCTTGTCAGATGTAGAGCAGGCTAATATTTTCTTCCATTCTGCAAAGCATCTCTTCACTCTGTTGATTGTTTCCTTTGCTGTGCAGAAGCTTTTTGATTTAATGTAATCCCACTTGTCTATTTTTACTTTTGATCTGTGCTTTTGAAGTTCTATGAACTCTTTGCCCATACTACTGTCCTGAAGTGTTTCCCCTGTTTTCTTCTAGTAGATGAACTCAGTTTTTATGTTTACCTCCTTAATCTATTTGGAATCGATTTTTGTGTATGGTGAAAGGTATGGGCCTAGCTTCATACTTCTGCAGATGGACGTCATTTTCCCAGCACCATTCCCTGAACAGGCCATCTTTCCTCCAGTGGATGTTCTATTGAAGAGGCTGTCTTTCCCCCAGTGGATGTTCTTGGAACTTTTTCAAATATCAGCTGACTGTATATAGTGGATTTATTTCTGGGTTCTCTGTTCTATTCCATTGGCTACATAGCCTGTCTGTTCTATTGCCAATACCATGCTATTTTTGGTACTATGACTTTATAGTATTTTTGAAATCCAGTAGTACAGTGGACTTAGCTCCATTCTTTTGTTCAGGATTGCTTTGGCTATTCTGTGTATTTTGTGATTCCATACATATTTTAGAATTTTTTTTTATTTCTGTGAAAAATGGCCTTAGTAATTTGACAGGTATTACATTGAATCTGTAGATTGCTTTTTATAGTAGAGACGTTTTGTTCGTTTATTTGTTTGCTATAGGGTATGAGCACTTGCAGGAGACAGATGGAAATAGAGACAAAGTAAGAAATCACTCCCCAGAGGAATAGTCATACCACAAGTCTTTCTCTTCCACTCTCCTCTCAGGATTTTGGGTACCCATGCCTGTTGTGCTTTTTGAGCTGCCAATCCAGGACTCAAATTGCACAGTTGGCCATGTGGGATCCAGCCTACTTAATTCCTGTGCCACCTGCTGTCCCAGTAGTATAGACATTTTAACAATATTAGTTCTTATAACTTATGAACATGGGATTTGCCAGATGTTTTTTGTGTGTCTTCTTCAATTTATTTCATCAGAGGTATAAAAGCTTAGAGATTTTCACCTTCTTGGTTAAAGTTATTTCAAGGTATTTTATTCTATATTTTATTTTATTTTATTTGTAGTTACTGTAAGTGGTATTGTATTTTAATTTTTTCCAGATATTTTGAGTATATAAAATTATTAGTAAAAATGCTACTTGTTTTTGTATGTTGACTTTGTAACCTTCAACTTTATCAAATTTGCTTATCAGTTCTAAGATCTGTTTCTGTGGAATATTCAAAGCTTTTTATACATAAGATTGTATTTTCTGAAAATAGAAACATTTTAATGTTCTCCTTTCCAACTTCACTGTCCTTTATGTCCTTCTCCTGCCTTGTTGTTCTAGATAGGAGTTCCAGTACTATCTTTTTTCCCATTTGAGTTAACCTAATCTTTATTTCAAAATACCATTTTTATTACATAAAATGTAACAATCTAGCAAAACCACAAATGCTGATATATTTTAATGGGCTTTCACATTTGCTGATTTTTTATTTGCACCTCTTTTTCAATGTAATTTATAACTTCATTCCTATTTCCAGTCTGATAGTACAAGTGCTAAGTGACAGAAAGGTCTGATAATAAATACATTCAAAAAAAGAGAGCAAAGTTGTAAAACTAAACTGCATGCAACAGGTTCTATAAGAGTGAAAGAGATACCTGAGAAACAATTAGAGAAAGCTAATACAAGTGGAAGGTTTTAGCTGAAGTTCAGTCATGTTTGTCTTTTGCTCCGCGTTTAAGGATTTGTGTAAACTCAATGTAATTGAAATTCCCGCTTTTGTCAATAGGCACTTCTTGGTACAGCTCCTCTACCTCCTCATCTGGAAAACGATCCCCCATTGTTGTTGGCAGCTCTGCCAGGTACTTCTCCTGCATGGTGCCTGTTGCTTCTTCATCAAAACAGGCAAAAACATTTCTGATGACATCTTCTGGATCTGTGCCATTTAGCTTCTCCCCAAACATAGTGAGGAACATAGTGAAACTCATGGGGCCTGAAGTCTCATTCATCATGGCATCCAGGTATGCATCAGTGGGATTCTTCCCTAGAGATGCAAGCATATCATGTAAATCCTCCTTGTTGCTGAAACCTTCTCTGTTTTGGTCAATCATGGTGAAGTCCTTTTGAAGTCCTGAATCTATGACTGGTCAAATATGGCGAACACACTGGATGTTGTGCACTGAGGGGGCTTCTTGGTGGATTTGGTCTTTGTCTTTTTGCTTGACATGATGATTGTTTAATTCCAGGGTCAGACACTAGAACTGGAGCTACCCTACACTAGAAGAGCAGCACAAGGAGCTCTGGGCTGTGGCCGGACAGTGGCGGTACTGACACTTCTTCCCTCTCCAGGACTATTTTTAGTAAGAGTGATGAAAGTGGACATCTTCATCTTCTTCCTGTTCTTAGAAGGAATAGTCTTCATATTTTTTTCCATTTTGTATGAGGTTAGCTTTAGGTTTGCTATATATGCCCTTTATTGTATTGAGATATATGTTTTTATATTTAATTTATTGAGCATTTTTATCATTATGGAGTGGTGTGTTTGGCGGAATGTTTTTTTCAGCATTGTTGAGATGATTTTATGTTTTTTTGTCCTTAGTTTTGTTGATATGGTATATATCACATTTGTGGATTTCTGTATATTGAACCATTCTTTCATCCCTGAGATAAAACTCACTTGGCCTTTCTCAAACAAGCAAAAACAGAGAATTCACCTTCAGTAGGTCATCTTCATAAGAAGTTCTTAAGGAAGTCCTATACTGGGAGCAAAATAGCAATAATAACCACCAACATTAAAAAAAAACATGAAATACATAAATAGACTAGATACACAAATGAGGAACAGAAAGGAATCAAACCATATCACCACACAAGCCATCAAAGTATAGTCACAGACAATGAAAAAGGAAAAAAGATACAACAAATATACAAAACCAGAAATGAACTGTAAAAATGAAAGGAGTAAGTTCTAATCTATCTATAAAAACTTTTCATATAAATGAATTAAAATCTCCATTGAAAATATATAGACTGGCTGGATGGATAAGAACACAACCCAACTGTCAATACATGATGATTACAAAAACTTACTTCACCTATTTGGGAACTAGCAGTTAGCGTAATGGCTATGTCGCTGGACTCCCACGAAGTCAACCGCGGTTCGCATCCCAGACCCGGTGGCTTAAAACTCATGCCAGGCACATGTGCGTGCGTGCCCAAGATCCCGAGAGGAGAATGGAGGAGAAGAGACTGCAGCGTGATCCTCCCCCCTGGGGGTGATTTCTCGCTTTCTTTCTCTCTGTCTGTCTGGTGAGCGCAGTGCCCTATAGCGAAAAACTTCTCAAAAAAAAAAAAAAAACAACTTACTTCACCTATTCAGATATATGTTGACGAAAAGATGGAAGATATAAAAAGATGTTCTATGCAAATCAAAGCCATAATCAAACAGGAATAGCTGTACTGAAAACAGATAAATAATCTTCAAGAGGTCAGCAGGTGGCATAGTGGTTAAGGCACTGGACTCTCACACAGTCGAATGTGGTTTGAGTCTAGACCTGGCAGCTTGAAACAAATTATGAATATGTGCATGTGTGCCCAAAATCCCAAAAGGAAAAAGAAGGGGATAATATTGTATGCCCCCCCCGGGGGGGGAGTGATTTCTTACTTTCTATCTCTCTGTCTTTATCTCTTTGGTGAGTTCATGGGTCATATAACAAAAATATCTCTCAAAAAATCGACTTCAATTCATAAACTATAAAAGAGAAAAGAAGGCCATTATTTAATGATAACGTGATCAATTTAGAAAGAAGACCTACCAATTATGAATGTATACACATTCAACATGGAAGCACTTACAAAATAAAACAATTATTACTAGAGTTAAAGGGAGAGATAAGCTCCAGTATAATAGTAGTTGAAGACTTCAACACCCTACTCTCATGATTTCATCTAGGTAGAAATCAACAAAGAAACATTAGATTGAAACTGTGCTATAGACCAAACAGACCTAAGAGACAGAATGTTCCATCTACAGTACACAGTACACAGTACACATTCTTCTTATCAGCACTTAGATCGTTATCCAGTAGGTAGTACATCTTAGTCCACAAAACAAATTTAAGAACACTTTACAAAATAGAAATTATACAGAGTGTCTTTGCTGATCATAATAGAACAAAAACTAGAAATCATTAACCAATGAACATTGGAAAACATACAAATACATGGAAACTAAATAATAAGTTTCTGGACAACTACTGAGTTAAAGAGGAAATCCAGGTGAAATTTTTAAAAATTTATAGAAACATATGAAAATGAAAACACAACATACAGAACATATGAATATAACCAAAGCAGTTTTGAGAGGTAAGTTTAAAACAATAAATCATCAGCAGCAAAAAAAGAATTAAGATGAAATATCTAATGATATATCTCAAGGAACCAGAAAAATAAGGACAAATTAATTCTAAATTGACAAAAGTGAAAGAATAATAAAACTCAGAGAAGAAATAAATTTGCAAAAACAAAAGCAAAACAATAATCCAAAAGATTAATAAAATAAAAACTTTTTAAAAAAGATAACAAAATAAAGAAACCACTAGCTTGACTAAGTAAAGCAAGAGAGAAGTTTCAAGTAAATAAAATTAGAAATGAGATAGAAGACATTACAACTGATATCACAGAAATACAAGAGATAAGCAGAAACTTATGAACTACATGCAACTGAAAAGTCTAGATGAAATGAATACATTCTTGGACACATACAACCTACTATGACTGAACCAGGAAGAAACAGAAAACCTGAGTAGACCAATAATAATGTATGAGATAGAATCAATAATAAAAAATTTTCCCAATAAAGAAAACCAGGGGTCAGATGGTTTCTCTGCTGAATTCTACAAAATCCATACAATTCTCCTCAAACTATTCAAAAAATTGGCAGTATTCTACCAAACTCATTTTATGAGGCCAGCATTACCCCAATAACAAAACCAGTCAAAGACACAACAGAAAAGGAAGGCTACAGACCAATATCCCTAATGAGCATAGATGCAAAAATCCTCAACAAAATACGAGCAAATAACTCCAACAGTACATCAGAAAGATGAGATACTATACTCTAATACTTTTACTTCTCTTTAGCACTGAAATTTTTTTTTTGAGAGGTTTTTGCTATAGGGCACGTGCGCTCGCCAGACAGACAGAGAGAGACAGAGAGATAGAAAGCGAGAAATCACCCCCCGGGGGGGATGGCCACGCCGCAACCCCTTCTCCTCCATTCTCCTCTCGGGATCTTGGACACGCACACACACGTGCCCGGTGTGAGTTTTAAGCCACCAGGTCCGGGATGCAAACCGCGATGAACTACATGGGAGTCCAGTGACATAGTCATTATGCTAACTGCTGGTCCCAGCACTGAATGTTTTTAATACTTGAACACTTCCTTCATAGAGTCAAGCAAAATCTTGAGGAAACTCCCTATGTGTTGTAGGATACTTGATATTTACCTGAGTCTGCTAAGGCCTTCAGAGTGCTGACAGCTCGAGCTGCACAGAGCACCATTCATTCTCTTTCCTTCTCCCCATTTGAATTTATAGCTCTGCTCTTTCAGTAACAGGTGTCATAGGAAAAATAGCATACAGAAGAGCAAGTTCATCAACTATGGGCCAGGAGGCAGAAAAACTCTGTGTGGTTCATCCTCTAACACTGGGTTCCAAAATTATTCAACTTGAAGATCTTGTTTTAATAAAGCTCTTTTTCTCTTTTTCTATACCTAAATATCAATACTATATATAAATGATTATAATATGATATACAATAAAGTATTTTATATATAATATCTAATAGAATGCAATATATAGATATATTATGTATTAGATGTAAATATGTATTAGAGTAAATATATGATATGTATACACTCGTATAAAAATAAATACAGTATCTAATTATGCTATATTAATATATGTTTAAATGTATATTATTTATGTAATATATAAAATATATAAATAGTATAAAATATTTAAATATGGATATTTAATGTATGTGAAATGGATGTAATAAAATTATATGCAATATACATATTATATGTGATATATGCTATATAACATTTCATATTGTCATGTATTATACATATGTTATATGTCATATATAATTGTTATTATATAGACAGATGGGTTGAAAGATTTGGAAAAGGTGAGATATAGAAATCCTCCCTTTCATTACTTAATTTTTTTCAGTAACCTAAGGCATTAAGAATAAAGAGAAGTGCACAAGCCATCTACATTTGAGTTCTGAGCGGCCTCTTTCAGAGACTAGGAAAACATGATTTTCCACCCAGACTTCACCTTCCTGACCCAAGATTGTGCCAGGGTCAGAGTAATCCTCAATTCTCATGGAATCTGCTGTACAAAGGGAGAAAAATGGTACAGCAGAGAGATTCCGGATCACCTCCACCTACATGTCTCTGAATGCTCAGATTTAACTCCAAAAATTAGGATAAAATGTATAATCTATCAGATGACCAGAAACCATGGTAAGGGCACAAGAACTATGAGAGTCAAGAAAATATCTCTCCTCCAAGAGAAAAGAATATCTCTTCATCCTCCACAGACAATACAAGGAAACTCATGGAAATGTCATATAAAAAAAAAATTTAGAATGTTGGGACTAGCAGGAGACACTGGACACACCAAATCCAAATTGCCCCAAACCTCGAACCACAAGATACTAAAATGGGCAAGAGAGAAATGTCAAGTTACTTTCAAAGGATATCCCATCAGGCTAATATCAGACCTCTCTTTGGAAATAATGCAAGCAATGAAAGAATGGGAAAATGTATTCAAAGACAATTTTAACCAAGAATACTATATTCAGCAAAATTATTCTTCATATGGGAAGAAAAGACAAAAACATTCTCAGATAAACAAAACCTGAATGAATTTACTAACACGAGACCAGCTCTCCAAGAAGTTCTGAAGTACTAAGCCAGGAAAACTAAAGTCAGACACACAGAAGTAAGAATACAAAAAACAACCAAGAGAATGACCAACTTAAAGGTAGGGACAAGTCTAGAAATATCATTGATAACATTGAATGTTAACTTCTAGAATGTAAACACAAAGATCAGACCAATGCAAATTTAACAAAAGAGAGATTAATTACATGAGACTGAGCTGGTGAAATAGAATTGTATGACGTTTGACCAAAACATTACTGATTTTCTTCTATGCTTTGTTTTCCAGATTTAAGGATTTTTGTCTCTTCTTGAACCGTTGGTAGGTTCATCTACCTACTGTTTGAACTGAATCTTAAACTTTTTCCTGGCTTTAAGTCTTAAGGAAATTTTTCTTAACATGCTTTATCTTGATCTACTAAAATTAAAACTGCTTTTCTTAAAATTAAAAGCATTAAAAAATACCTATTTAATGACTGCAGTAAGCTATATAGCCCCCACTAGGTGCTACTTTATAGTATGTTCATTCTACTTACTGAAGTTTATGCCTAAAGTCAGACATGTGTTCATAGATATGTACATATAAGCTGCACTTGCTATTGAAAGTATTTAGATTAATTAAGATCTTTTGTGAATCAATAAAATGTGAAAAAAAGAAAAGGCATGGAAAGCAACTGTAGATACTGTGGTAGGCAGTTAGTCATGAGTGGGCATCCCTAAGAGAAAAGCGAAAGGCTTATCTAGCTCCGGGCACCAGGAGGGCGAGGCAATTTGCCATCTCCCTTCCTTGAAGCCTGAGGGAAGCACACAGGGAGGACTCTTAGATTTTTCTCTTAACAAAGAGACCTAAGCAAGCATTTTGGTCAATACCCTAATTCCCATTAGGGCAATAGACTAATTGGGCATTCTAACTGGGGCAACCTGACTAGCACTGGGCCTACGCAATTAGGTGGTCAAGTTCCTCACTTTACCTGTGAGGAAGTTGTGCAGGTGCAGGAGAAAACGTATGGATTCAAATTTAAAGGAAGGACATAGGCAGTGTAACGGGCCTCCCACTAATGAATATTCATCACCTCTAGTAATAAAAGTAACAATTAACAGTATCAAGCGTGGTTGCCACCTGGCAATCTGCCCGCCCAAGAACCTTTTTGGGTGTACTTTCTTTCTTTCCTTTCCTTTCTTTTCTATTAAATCTTCTTTTCGACCTGCTTCATTCGTGGTTGCAATTTCATTTTGCACCTAGGGACAAATCTCTAATTTTAGTGATCTGGACCCAAAGAACCAAAGACTTCACAATGCAGCTCAACACTCTCCCATCGTTAACAATACCAGAGACAGAGTGAAAAGAGAATGGGAAATGGCAGAGTGTAAGAGGTCAGGAATCAAAGGGGGAAGAAAAAGAAAAAATGAAGCAAAATATATAAGAAACAAGAATAGAAATTATTTGTTGAAGATAAACCTATAGTAATATCCTTGATTGAGCCAATATACACTCTATTCTGGATGGGAAGTCCATTTTGTATACTGTAATGCTGTGCAGTGAATGAATGTAAACAAATAAACTTAAAATAAAAAAAAGAATAAGAGAAGCAAAGAACCTCAGATGTAAAAGAGAAAAAGGTATGCAGTTAGTGTCTCTTGGAATATTACATTAACGTTAATCAATTTTTAATATTTAATCAATTGGACGATCCAAATTACATAATATATATTATATAACATTTATTTTACACATATAATTAACTATTAAGATATACATTACTTGCTTTTAGTTAAAAATACAAAATCACAAATCTTCATAGTGTTTACAAATAAATTTATACTTATTAATCAGCATTGCACTTGTGTGGGTAGGATTCCTATATACTGGCTTCACCCTGATTTTATTCAGCCTTGTCTCTAGGATACAATGTTCTAGAAGTCATGGAAAATCTCTCAGATGACAGTAGATGTTGATAATCTATTTTTTCTTTATTTTTTGAATTAGCCATTTATTTATCTGAAATGAATAAATGGACCTTAAACAAAAATTAGACTTCGGAAAATGGTGGTATAAGCTAGTGTCCTTTTGACAAAGTATAAGCTATTATATAAATCGCTTTAAATTTTTTATAATTATAAAATTTTAAAGTCTTTATAGATCTCTTTAAAATCCAATTCTCTAAATCTTTGTAATTATGTCTAGTATATATAAAGATCTTGAATTTTTCTTAAAACTCATTTTTAGAAATTAATTTTCATTAAAAACTTACTATTAAAAATATTATTTGAGAGAACAGCAGTTGGCACAATGGCTATGTCATTAGACTCTCTCGATCACGGTTCAAGTCCCAGACCTGGTGGCTTAAACTCACACCCAGCGCATGTGCGTGCATGTCCAAGATCCTGCGAGGAGAATGGAAGAAAAGGGAGTGCGGCATGGCCATCCCCCTGGAGGGTGATTTCTCTCTTTCTGTCTCCCTGTCTCTCTGTCTTTCTGGTGAGTGCACGCAATCTATAGCAAAAGCCTCTTAAAAAAAAAAAAAAAAGAAAAGAAAGAAAAAATATATTATTTGATTGGCATAGTTATAATATGTTTAATATTTATTTACCAAATACTTCATCCAACATTTATTTAATACATATTTTATGAGCAGCTGTTACACAGCAACCCTATTCTATTAGGTCATTGGGAAAGTCAAGACTTTTTCTTATGTTTTTCTATTCAAAAAATGTATCATGACTTTCCTGATGACCCAATATATATTAACACCAATTATTACAATAGCAACCACACAAAGTTCTAGTTCTCATGGTAGAATGGGTAGACATAATAAGTAAGCATAGAAACATACAAAAAATACCTTGAAGAATGTCTAAGTTGGACAGAAAAAAGAATAGGCAAGATATAAAACAAGAAATTGGGTTGCCATTTTAGATAAGGTCAGGGAAGGTCTCTGCGAAAAAGTAACATTTGACCAGATACCTGGATGAAATTGGGGAAGTAAATAATACAGTTATGGGTTTGGGGGAAAGAGGTCTTTCCCTGAAGAGGGACCAGTTAAATGATAAGACCCTGAGGCAAGGAAATGCATTGGGAAAAACTTAAAAGATTATTTTCATAATGTATTCATCAAAAATTCCCCAAACTTGGAGAGGCAGACAGAAATTCAAATTCAAGAAATAAAAAGAATGCCATATAGGTTTAACATAAGAAGATCCTGTCCAAGGCACATCCTAGCCAAACTAATAAAAATTCAAGACAAAGGCAATATTCTATAAAGATGGCAAGAGAGAAATGGCAGGTCACTTATAAGGGCTATCCCATTAGTCTAACATGGACTTCTCAACTGAAACAACGCAGGCAAGAAATAAATTGGATGACATATTTAAATCTCTCAAAGAAAAATAATTTCAGCCAAGAATATTGTACCTAGTAAGATTATCCTTCAAATGGGAAAGAGAAATAAAATAATTCCCAGATAAACAAAAGTTGAAAGACTTTACCAAAAGTAGACCAGCCCTACAGGAAATACTTAAGGGAGTTCTACACCTGGAAAGCTGAAGAGAGATAAACGAAAGTAAGAGAACACAAAACAAGTAGAAATAAAAAGAGAAAGAGAAAATGACAGGATTAAGAGTTCATAGATCAATAATTACTTTGAATGTCAATAGATTAAATTCTCCAATTAAAAGATTAAAGATTGGCTCAAGGGATAAAATACTGTAACCCTCCACGTGTTGCTGGCAAAAACCACAGCTCATTGACAAAGATATATACAGACTGAAAGTGAAGGGCTGGAAAAAGTCATTTCATGCAAACAGAAATTTTAAAAAGGCAGAAATTATGATATTAATATCAGATAAAATAGGTGTTAAGATAAAAAGAGTAGGAAGAGACAAAGAAGGGTATGAGATAGTTTTAAAAAGACTAATTTATCAAGAAGATATAACAATTATAAATATTTGTGCATCTAATTTTAGGACATTCAAATATGTAAAGAAAGGCTGCTAGATCTAACAGCAAATAGACTCCAATACGCGAATTATGGGAGATATTCATTCCTCACCATCATCATTGGATAGGTCATTGGGACAAAAAATTAACAGAGAGACTCAAGAATTAATTGATACCATGAACCAAATGGATCTGACAAATATACATACAGTATGCCACTCATCAACTATGGAATATACTTTTTCTCCATCTTGACATGGAGTATTTTCAAAGATTTACCTTGTAATAGGTCACAAAACAAGTTTATATAAATTTATGAGTATAGAAATGACACCAAGTATCTTCTGTGATCACGACAGAATGAAACTTAAAATCAACCACAGGAAGAGTCTTTGAAAATATACAAAAACATAGAAACTAAATAATATACTTCTAAATGACTTTCGAATTATTGGGTAAATAAAGACTGAAATAAAAAGAGTCATTGAAATTAATGACAATGAGCACATTACTTTCCATACCTTAAGCAGTCTTAAGAGGCAAGTTTATAGATATTAGTGCTCAAGAGAAAAAACATAGAGGGAACCAGCAGTTAGCGTAATGGCTATGTCGCTGGACTCCCATGTACTCGACTGCGATTTGCGTCCCGGACCCAATGGCTTAAAACTCACGCCAGGCGCGTGTGTGTGCGTGCCCAAGATCCTGAGAGGAGAATGGAGGAGAAGGGATTGTGGCGTGACCATCTCCCCTGGGGGGTGATTTCTCGCTTTCTGTCTCTATGTCTCTCTCTGTCTGTCTGGCAAGCGCACGCGCCCTATAGCGAAAAAAAAATTCCAAAAGAGAAAAAAATAGAAAGGCGGCAAATAAATAACAACACATTTTAAGAAACTGGAAAAACAACATCAAACACTAAATATAAAAGAAGAAAAAGTAAAGATTAGAGTTAAATAAATGAAATAGAGAATAAAAGAATAATTAAAACATGAAATGAAAAGCTGATTTTTGAGAGAATAAACAAAATTGACAAGCCATTAGCTAGACTAATTAAGAAAAAAATAGAGAAAGGAACAAGATAGATAAAATGAGCAATGAAGCTGGCAATATTACAACTGATACATTCGAAATACAAAAAGTCATGAGTGAATACTATGAGCAACTATATGCCAACAAATTGGAAAATCTAGATGAGATGGAGAAATTTCTGGATAAGTATAAGTTACCTAGGTTGAATCAGGATGAAAAAGAAAGCATGAATAGGCCAATATTGAGTAAAGAGATTGATAAATTGTTTCCCAAGAAAGAAAAGCCCAGGTCCAGATGGCTTCATTTCTGAATTCTACAAAACTTTCAAAAAAAGAGTAACATCAATTTTTCTCAAACTCTTCATAAAGATTCAAAAGGAAGAAATCCTCTGAATCTTATTTTATAAAACCTCTATTGCTTTGGTACCAAAACCAGACAAGAATATACAACAAACAAAACTACAGACCAAAAACCATGATAAACACTGATAACAAAAATTTTCAACAAGAATTTTACAAACTGAATCCAACAACATATCAAGATTATACATCATGACAGGCAGGCTTCATCCTAGGGATGCAAAGGTGATTCGATATATGTAAAACAATAAATGTAATAAATCTTATTAATAGAAAAAAAACATATGATTATATTTATAGATGCAGAAAAAGCATTTGATAAAATACAGCATCACTTCATGATCAAAGGCTCTCAGCAAAGCTGGGATAGAAGGGGCGTTGCTCAAAATAATAAAAGTCATATATGACAGACCTACTGTGAGCATCATGATGAATGGGGAAAAGCTAAAAGATTTCCTATTAAAAACTGGAATGAGATTCTTGCCCAGAGAATTAATGTGCATATGAAGCATATTTAGCGTTCTAAGAGCAGAGATAGCTTCCTAAAACATGGGAAAGAAAATGACCAGAAAAAGAAGGAAGCCAAAGAGAAAGGAACCTGGGTTCGACTGAAGTGCCAGCCTGCTCCACCCAGAGAAGCACACTGTGTGAAAACCATTTCACACCTTTCACTGTGTGAAAATGGAAAGGAGCCTGAGCTACAGGAATCTATTCCCTATGAATTCATGGCATGATGGGTGTTAAAAGTAAACTAATATGTGGTCTATAAAAATGTTTGCATTAATTGAGTAGAATTATGTTCCCTCCTCAAAGCTAATTTTTATTGGGCTCTAATTCATTTTGTAATATCTTTATTCAAATTTAGTATTTTTTCACTTGCAAGATGTTAGGTGGTTTAGACAACAAATAAAACTCAGTTGGGGGACCAGCAGTTAACATAATGGCTATGTCACTGGACTCTCAATTAGTCAACTGCAGTTCGAGTCCTGGACTGGTGGCTTAAACTCACGGCAGGCACGTGTGCATGTAAACTCACGCCAGGCACGTGTGCATGTGTGCCCAAGATCCCAAGACAAGAATGGAGGAGAAGGGATTGCAGCGTGGCCATCCCCCCAGGGGGGTTATTCCTCGCTTTCTGTCTCTGTCTCTCTCTGTCTGTCTGGCGAGCACACGTGCCCTATAGCAAAAACCTCTCAAAAAAAAAACTCAGTTGGAAAAAAAACAAAAAAACAAAACCTGGAACAAGACAAGCTTGCTCACTGTCTCTACTCCTCCTTAACATGGTGTGGCAAGTCCTTGCCAATGCAAGGAGACAAGAGAGTAAAATAAAGGGTATTCAGATAGGAAAAGAAGTTAAAATGTCCCTATTTGTAGATGAGATAAGTATATGCCTAGAAAATCCTAAGGAATCCACAAAAAAACTTCTAGGAGTAATAAATAAATTTAGTAAAGTTGCAGGATGCAAAATCAATCTACAAAAATCTATAACTTTATTATAAAACAATACTGAATAGACTGAGACAGAACTAAAGAAACAATCTCACTTACAATAGCTATAAAACAAATAAGATACTTAAAGATAAGTCTAACCAAAGAAATAAAAGATTTTTATAAGAAAAACTATGAAAAAATAAAAACAAAAATTGAATATGACATTAAATAAAGGACATACTGTGCTGTTGGATTGGAAGAATTAATATAATCAAAACATCAGTCTTACTCAAATTCATTTACATATTTAATACAATCCCAATTTAGTTACCTGAGACGTTCTTCAAAGAAATAGAAAAAAATAATTATAAACTTTCTCAGGAATCATAAAAGACCTTGTATTGCCACAGTGATACTGTATTAAAATAATAAACTAGGAGGCATCGCACTACCAGACTTTAAAGTATATTACAAAACATTGATCATTAAAATAGTATGGAACTGTGGGACCCGCAGTTGGCGTAATGGCTATGTCTCTGGACTCCCATGTAGTCGACCATTGTTCAAGTCCTGGACCCGGTGGCTTAAACAAATGCCTCGCATGTGTGTGTGTGCCCAAGATCCCGAGAGGAGAATAGAGGAGAAGGGATTGCAGCATGGCCATCCCCCATGGGGGGGGGGTGATTTCTCGCTTTCTGTCTCTCTGTCTCTCTCTGTCTTTCTGGAGAGTGCATGTACTCTATAGCAAAAACAACTCAAAAAACAAACAAAAACAAAATGGAACTGGCACAGAAGTAGATACATAGACCAATGGAACAAAATACAGAATCCAGAAATAGACCCCAAGTCATACAGTCTACTGATCTTTGATAAACTGTATGCAATGGAGAAAAGAAAGTCTCTTTTGCAAATGATGTTGGAAGAATTGTGTATCCATTAGAAAAAGGAAATTATCACTCACCATTAACTAAAATTAACTCAAAATGAATCAATGACTTAAATATAAAGCCTCTAATCACAAAACTGCTGGTGGAAAAACATAGGGGAATTGTTTGAAGATATTGGAGTAGGCAAAAATTTCTTACATAATATCATTAAAACACAAGCAATTGTCCCCAAAATAGACAAGTGAGATTACATGAAACTAAAAAGCTTTCCCATAGAAAAGGAAACTATAACTAAAGTGAAAAGACAACCCTCAGAATAGGAAAAAATATTTGCAAATTGTCCCTCAGACAAGAGATTGGTATCTAAAATATACAGAAAACTCAAATGCTCACCGATTTTTTTAAAAAAGACATAATTCAATTTAAAAATGGGCAAATAGGGACCAGCCGTTAACATAATGGCTATGTCACTGACCTCTCATGTAATCGATCATGGTTCAAGTCCCAGACCCGGTGGCTTAAACTCATGCCAGGCACGTGTGTATGTGTGCCCAAGATCCCAAGAGGAGAATGGAGGAGAAGAGATTGCAGTGTGGCCACCCCCCCGGGGGGTGATTTCTTGCTTTCTGTCTTTCTGTCTCTCTCTGTCTTTCTGGTGAGTGCACATGCCCTATAGCAAAACCCTCTCAAAAAAAAGAAGAGAGAGAGAGAAAAAAAAAAGGGCAATAAATTGAACAGAGAACTCTCCAAAGAAGAGTTATGAATGGCCAAGAGCCAGAAAAAAAAAAAATGTACAGTCTCACATCATAAGGGAAATGCAAATTAAAACTAAATGAGATATCATTCAACTTCAGTTAGAAATGCTAGGATCAAAATAAAAAAAGAAAGAGAAAGAAGGATAAGTGTTGACAAGGCTGTGGTGTAAAGGGAACTCTCTTAGACTGTTCGTAGGAATATAAATTAATCCAACCTCTGTGAATAACAATATGGAAATTTCTCAAAAACCTACTTCCATATGACCCAGCAATCACACTTCTTGGTACCTGCCCAAAGGATAACAATCAATTAGAAAAACATCTGCATATCCATATCTATTAGCATTATTTATAATTGCTAAAACATGAAACCAACCTAAGTATATATATATACACATACATACATACATACATATACTATGGAATATTGTGCAGCTATAAGAAACAATGAGATCCTATAGTTAGAATAAAAATGGATGAATATAGAAGATTTATTGTTGAGCAAAGTAAGTCAGACTTTAAAAATACACATTGTATATGCACACTCAGTTTATACTGAGTGTCACACTTTATGCCAGAGGCTGAGAGATTTGAAGATGTGATGGTGGAGAGGATTGGTGTGGATACTAGTGACGGCAAGGGGGGACAATGGTTGGTAGAGAATGGGTGGTGTATGATGCGTGTGACATTAAAGAAAAGAGATTATAAATAACACACTTGTGCTTACAGTAGAAAAATCAAAACCTCATTTTGGTATTATCTGAAATGGTTTACAATAGTATATATTTGTTAATTTATCTCTCATCAAAGGAGCACTTTGCCTAAAAGAAAGAACTGACTAGTGTGCAAAATGTTTACAGTGTTTTGCAAAATTGTAGCTTTTCATTTATTTGTAGGATATTGTTATAAATATAACTTCTATTTTTGGCGCATGTGAAATTGCAACTGAATTTATTTTGTCAATGTTTTTTGAATGAACTGAATAAAGTTGTTTTTTAAGGGATAATATCATAACTAGGGGGAAAAAAGAATATGCATGGCTTTTTCAAGGAACATCCCGTTGGTCAGTGTGATACAAGGGCAGAAAGTAAGGGAATGAGAAGGACATGATGTTAGATCAATGAGGGAGTTACTAACTCACTTAAGTCGGAATTTTTTATTGTATTCTGAGGAAGTTCAGATGGCCCTAGAAGTTTATGTAGGAAAGAATGGCATGCTCTAGCAGATTTTAAATTAGAAGTCACAGGACCAGCAAGTAGCATAGCAGTTAAGGCTAAGGACTCCCATGTAGCCAACTGTTGTTCAAGTCTCCGACACAGTGGCTTGAATCTCATGCCAGGTGTGTGTGCATTCATTCCCAAAATCCTGAGAAAAGAATGGAGAGAAGGTATTGTGGCATGAGTATCACCTCTGGAGGGGTGGGGGGGATTTCTTACTTTCTGTCTCTCTGTCTCTCTCTGTCTTTCAGGCAAGTACACACACCCTAATAGCAAATGTACGTCAAAATAAATGAATGAATACAAATAAATAAATAAATAAATAAAATAGAAATCACTTTGCTACACAGATATATTCTGAGGCAGAAACAAAACAAACAAACAAACAAACAAACAAACAAAAAACTAGAGAGAAAGCTGTGATAAAAATCCAGGAGAGAGATGATGGAGGTTTGGGCCATGGTAGTAGCAGTCAGGGAATGAAATGTAGTTACATTTCAGTTGAAACTTGAGTAGATTTAATATGCTGATGAGCAGTTCTGTGGTGTACAAGAAAGAGAGGAGTGAAAAGATGACTCTGATGTTTTGGGTGGGACAGTGGTAGTGGAAGTGTTCTCTACAGATTTGAGGTACATGGAGAAGCAAGAGATTGAAAAAAATAGTTTCAGTCATCAGGCATAAATGCTAATTAAGTGTTCAAAATAATAAAAAATGTTTCAGAACCTACTTTCAGGTTATTACATGTAAATAGATTGCTGTTTGAGCCCTGTGAGTGCTACCATCCCCATTCCTTTGTCTTAGGACTTCCTGTACTTTCCCACTATCCAGAGAATAAAGAATAAACAAGAAGAGCAGAAACTAAAATTGCTCTGGTGCTATGTTTGCATTTATGACATGCTAGCTGTTAAATGTTTTGAATATAGCCCAATAATCCAGTGCATAATTCAAGATTTAATCTTAGATAGGAGAAGTAGACAGGTGGGTTGATAGATTTGGAAAAGGTGAGATGTAGAACTCTTCTCTTTGATTCTTTTATTTTCTCAGTAACCTAAGACGCAAAGAATAACAAGAAGCAAAGGTCTTTGTGGGTATAAGAAAAGGTTTGCAATGATTGTTTCTTGGAATAGGAAATTAATAATATTAATTATTAATAACTAATTGGGGTAATCTGTAGAATTTAAAGTAGATTAACTATGGTTAGTATACTGCCATGGAAGTAGATAAGAAGTCAGAGACAAGGGAATTGAGGGTAACAAGTAGGGAGTGGTTATCAAGATGAATCCTAGAATTTAAGCAAGTTAAAAAGAAAATGGAAAGCTGGCCTCATACCTAGTGGTTAAAAGAGCTGAATCCCACATGGTCACACACAATTTGAAACCTGACTTTCACAGGTTGAAAAATACACCAGGCATGGATATGTGCATGGTCAAATCTCAACAGGATAGCAAAATTAAGGAGAAGGGATGATAGCGTGAACTTGACTTATTAAGAGTGCTTTCTCCCTCACTCTCTCTGTCAGGCTCACATGCCCTCTAGCAAAGAAAGCTTGAGTAGAAAATAGGGTGTAGGGACAGGTGAGAGCTAGTGCCACAGTGGCAGAGAAAATAGATCACAGGTTCTCGTGTGGTTGAAAAAGTATTGGAGTTAGGTAACACAGAACTGCAAGGTAGAGAATGAGGTGATTGAGAATGATGGAGGACACTTTTTTCTGACAGTTTAATGACAAATTATAGTGACTGCTCCTGAGAATGTTTTGCTGAGATAGGTGGGGTATAAGACATTGGAAATAAGGGAAAAGAGATCAGGTTACCAGGAAGAATGTCTACGTAGACACCCAAATCACTAAACGTTCTGTGATAATGGTCACTATGGTAAAGACGCTATCATTTTCAAGGAATGAGGAAAAGTTCCCCAAAAGTATACAGATAATTGCCATAAGGAGATGTACTAGGAGATAGAATCTGAGGGTATGAGTTTCAAGAAAGCAGGAAATATCGAAGAATAGGAAAGAAACATATTGTAAAAGAAATAAGATTTAAAAGAAGACAATCACGTACCTCCAGGTCCAGTTGGGTATAATGTGTGCGAGAATAAATACTCAGAGTGCTACTGGAAAAGCAGTGTCCTCAGATGATGACTGGATTTCAGTAGAGAAAGGTAAAAAGAATATTCACAGAAGAGAGAGAAGATTTTGTGTTAACTGACCACGAATTCCATAGGACAGAGAGAACAGGCCTAGGCAACTGGGGAAAGCTGGGAGTCTGCATAAAGTTAGGGAATTCACATATGGTATAAGGTCCAGACAAAAATGCTCTGAGGCCTGGGACCAGCAGTTAGCGTAATGGCTATGTCGCTGGACTCCCACGTAGTCGACCACGGTTCGCATCCCGGATCCAGTGACTTAAAACTCATGCCAGGTGTGTGTGTGTGTGTGTGTGCCCCAGATCCCGAGAGGAGAATGGAGGAGAAGGGATTGTGGCGTGGCCATCCCCCTGGGAGGTGATTTCACGTTTTCTGTCTGTCTGTCTGGTGAGCGCACGCACCCTATAGCAAAAAATAAATAAATAAATAAAATAAAAATGCTCTGAGGCCTGAAAGACAGATAAACAGCATGATGGGGTTGTTGTCCTGATAGTCTCTGTTATGGGGTTGGAGCGTGTTGCCTCAAATTCATGTTGAAACCCTGATCTCCAGCATCTCAGGGCATGTGACTACATTTGGTAGGGCATGTGACTACATTTGGTAATAGGGCTTTAAAAATGTTCTTAAGTGGGACCAGGAGTTAGCGTAATGGCTGTGTCGTTGGACTCTCATGTAGTTGACTGTGGTCCGAGTCCCAGACTGGTGGCTTAAACTCATGCCAGTCGTGTGTGCGTGCGTGCCCAAGATCCCGAGAGGAGAATGGAGGAGAAGGGAATGTGACGTGGCCATCCCACCTGGGGGGTGATTTCTCGCTTTCTGTCTCTCTGTCTTTCTGGCGAATGCATGTGCCCTATAGCAAAAAACCTCTCCAAAAACAAAGAAACAAAAAAGATGTGATTAAGTTAAAATTATGGCATTCAATTGGGTCTTAATCCAGTATGATTGGTGTCCTTACATGAAGAGTAAATTTGGACACAGGTAGACTCCATGGGTGCATGTGCACAGAGAGAAGACTGTGTGAGGACTCAGGGAGGAAAATAATATCTACAAGCCTAGGATAGTGGCTTCAGAAGAAACCAAACACATTGACCCCTCAATCTTGAACTTCCAGCTTCCAGAACTGTGAAAAGTGAATTCGTATTGTTCAAGCCACCCAGTCCATGGTATTTTGTTTCGGCAGCCCTAGAAAACTAATTCAGTCTCTTCGGTGAAGGTGAACAAGTTATAATTACAACCTCCTTTTTGGAATGCCTGTCTTAGGTAGATTGTGTTGATGAGGTAGGAAGCATTTGGGTTGCCAAGGGGACAAAGGGTTCTTTCCAAAGGTGTGTGCAACTCTGTGGATCTCCTTTCTCATCTTGTGAAGATCCAGTGTCATTTATTCATTTGTCCATACTGCTTTTCATAGCCTTCCTTTAATTTGTGATTCTTATTGATAATACAATTCTATAAGTAAATTTATTATTTATTCAACAAATATTTATTGAGTGCCTATTATAGGCCAAGCACTATTCTATTTACTAGATATGGCAGTGAATGAAACAGATAAAATCCTCTAAGCTTATGGAGCTTACCTTCTAGTAGCTCCAACTTAGGGTTGTCTCTGGAATTTTATGGTTTTGTAACTGAAGTTCCTTGGATCAAACTCTCTTGACTCCAGTTCACATGTTTATTATTCCTAAATTAGTCTTCTTAAAAACAGAACACATCACTTAGCTCTCCATCAAAAAAATCAATTCTATCTTGCCTTATAAATAAAATGCTTTCTCACTGTGGCATTCAAATTGTGATCTGGCCCTAAATTACTTGTTTGGAATCTACCTAAAATTAAGGATTTCTACTCCCTCCCACTCCTATCTTTTAATTCTTTTTATTGTAAAATTAACATTTCAGTACACTAAAAGACATAAACTAGTTTCAAAAATTCACCATGTATTTATTTACAAGGGAACTCTAAAAAGTCTATGGAAAAAAGAAATTCAAATAGTTTATCTTGACGCAAAACAAGTATTTGAAATCCATGTATATTTTTGTCAGAAAATGGCTTTTCCACGAACTTCTTGAATACCCTTTGCATTCCTTATTAAATAAACACAACATATCTATTAATTATTCACTTTGCTTTCATTCTTCTGCTAGAAGGTGTCTGCTCCTGTAACCCTGAACTCTGTTTGCTTAGACTGGAGACACAGAATGTGGAGTTGAAGAAGGAAAGCCTGACTGTGCAGGGGATTTCCAGGTTGTCTGTTCTAGAAACGGGGAGGGGCTCCCATTCTTTCTCAGTACTTTTTCTATTGAAGGCAGCTGATTACCTAAGCATTTAAATCAGAGGGCCGGATTTGCCTTGTGAGCCACAGTTACTCTCTGGCCTACAAAGTCTCCTAAATTTTTGCTAACCTCAGGTCTGTCTATTTTTTAAGGTCAAGTTCAAATAAAACCCCTCCCATGTGGTCCTCATACTGGGACTCTGAGCTGTGAGTGACAGAAAATTCACTTTACTAGCTTACCTAAAACAGGGTAAATTGAGAGGATGCTGGGGGGTCCAGGATCCAGGAACTGCATAAATCCTACCTGCTCTAGGGATATCCTGTTTCACTGCTGTGGTAACACCAGAACATGTCCTTTTCCTCTCTCATCTTTATTTCTGTCTTCATTTTGGTTTTATTTTCTACTAGGGAGGGCAGACCTGCCCCACAGGAAATGGCCTATTCTCTTCCTCTTTATGTAACAGGCCCAGGTCTGCTTGACCCCGTCCCTTTTATGCACGCTGTTGAAGACAGAAGGGGGAGTAGTGGTGGCAGTGAGGGTCTACCACTGCCCCAGATTAGGAGAGGAGCCCAGCTCTGAGGAAGGGGGCCAGGACAGTTTCCCAAAGGGAGAGAGAATTCTGTTGCCAGGAGATGAAACAGGAGAGCTTATCTATTTCAGGGAGAGGGAACTGTCACAAATCTAGTCCAATGTGTGACACACTATAACAGAAATAAATCTGTCACATCGCTGTCAACCCCCCACTACCTAACTTGGTAGACATTCATGAGTTTTTGATGAATGAATGACTCAGTTCCCCTGGCTGGCTGTGAACATTCTCTGCTCTACACGGGCCCAGGATATTATCAGCTGTTCATTCTGTGCCTTGTACTAGAGGGTTTTTTATGCCCGTATATTAGCTCCCCTCTAATCCCGGGTTTGCACACAGTAAGCAGCCTGTGACAATCTAGATCCCAGAATTTACTGGCTCCACCACTGGCAGGACCGATCACGTGCCGGTGACCCCTCTGGCCTCTTTGTTGAGGCCTTCAGGACACAAAGTCCCCTCGTAAAGGCGCGACCCTCCCGCGGGAGGGAGGCAGGGCCGGGGGCGGGGGCACCGCGTCGCCCCAGCCCCAGGCGCGTCGCTGAGCACAAAGGAGACCGCAGGGAGGAGGC
>NW_006160028.1:618941-619398 GCF_000334495.1 Tupaia belangeri chinensis | reverse complement strand
TGGCTGAAGTCAGCATCGACCAGTCCAAGCTGCCGGGAGTCAAAGAAGGTAGGGGCTGCGCGGGACAGGAGCGCGGGGCCCGCCAGCTCCCCGGCCCGGTTCTCAGCCGAGGGGCGTCGTCTGTCAGCGCCCCGGGCCCTCGCGCGGCGCCCGCCGGGTGTTGGCCTGGCCCGGGCGCGCAGGGGCTGGGATTTGGCCCAGCCATGGGACCAGGGCAAGCCGCTTACGTTCTGAGCGTGTTCTGTCGGTGTACGGAGGTGGGGGGAGGCTTGCACAGCCCTTTGGCAAGTGGCGGTGCAAAGGTGGCGGTGAATGGCACAGCCCCTCGCGCTCCCCTTAGAGCTGGGTACATCTGATTCTTGTGCTCAAAAAGCAAGGCCCAGCCTAGCTGGCCTGGAGGCTGGGAAGTGAGGGGTTGACACTCAGTTCCGTGCGAGCCTTTGTTTTGAAACATGAC
>NW_006160028.1:605423-618803 GCF_000334495.1 Tupaia belangeri chinensis | reverse complement strand
CCTTCTCCCAACCCCCCCACACTTCCTCTCCTCTCCCGGCTTTTCCCAGCCCAGCGTCTGGCTGGCTGACTTTCCCACCTTCCTCAAGGTTTTAAAGTTTGGTCTTGGCATTGCTTCGCGCAGGCGGACTGGAAGCCTCTATAGGCATTTCTCTCTCTCTCTCTTTTTTTTTTCTTACTTTTTTTATTTCAAAAAAACAGTGAGTGAGGGCAACAGGAAACTGGCGACCCTGTTTTTAATGGCTCCCTGTACTGATGCCCAGGAAAATATAGATTGATTAGTTCTGGCCTGCCTAGCTAACAGCAAGTAGCCTTTTAACTTCCCCTGCCTGGTCCTTATGGTCTGCCCCAGGACCCAGCATGTTTTATTGAGATCCTAGGTGCCCTGTCACTTTAAACCTTAGTTATTTTTGATTGTCTTTTGGCCTCAGGAAACGCAGAAGTTCCTAAGTGCTGCTGTTCCACAGAGCAGAGGCTGCCTTTGTAGTGGATGTCATTTGTTTCAGCTGTTTTGTGGCCTGAGCTGTTTGGGAATGTGAATTGAAAAGAATTTTTGCTTTCTTGGATCTGTTTCATTACTAACTTAATTTTGCCAGGCCAATCCAGAAGTCGCAAGAAAATTGGTAACTACTTGGCTGCTTTCTTTCCCAGAGTTCGGAACACTAGATTATGATTAGAATTCACTGACTTTTTAATGTCGATTTTTAAAACTTTTTTTTTTTTTTAGAATTATATTTATTTAATTTGACTGGAGATGGACAGAGTGGGGGAGTGGGGGGAGAGGAAGCAAGTCTCCAGGTCTGGGACTTGAACTGTGGTCACCATATGGGAATCTCCGCCCTTAACTACCACACCACTTGCTGGCCCCTTTCGTCAAATATTTAATGGGGCTGGCTCCTGTTGATCCTGTAGGGTGTTAGAGTATAGGCATGAGGGATTACATTCGCCTTTAGTGAGGCTGGGACACTTACATGTAAATAGCGTTTTCACTGTACCGTCAAGACCAAGGGATCTGACTGGAAAGGCAGATGAAACTACTCTTGAGTCTAGTCTAAGACACTTGTCTGTAGCCCCTGCTTTTGGATCTGCGCTTTTCCTGTCTGTGTGTAGAGATAAAGTGGTCCTTCTGTACTGTGTACTGCTTCCTCCGAGGTGGGTAATGAGTAGAATAAACATTGGAATTCAAACAAAATCTGATGTGTAAAGCATTCTTCGTATAAGTGATGTGATTTCACACAGTTCCCTATCCTGGAAGAAACTTGAAACCCACTTTCTTTATATACGTTTATATTCCCCTTAGGTCCTCTGATTGCTTACCCTCAAATGAATAATTTATTCAAGTACATTATTTGTCAAAGGGTTCCACAATAGTTTTCACCTAAAAATGCAAGATTGTTTTCCATTCCCAGCCTTTAGAGCTTAGTACATTCAAATTGGCTTTTATTTTGCATAATATGGTATTTGGCAGTCTAGTTTACATAATCTGGTGAAGTGATAAAGAAATTTAGTGTGGCACTTTCTTAAGTTTTCATTGAGTTAGAAATAAATACTTACTGATTTTGAAGGTGGTCACAAGTTGTTGAGATAATCATTGTGTTTGTAGGTCTTTGACTTTGTTGGTTCCCAGATCATTAAAAGAAATGATATACTAGGAACATAATGGTGGTGAAGTTTTTGATCTGGGAAGTATTTAAGTCTAATAAAGTGTTTCTCTAATACAGCTCTTAATTATGGCCCAGTTACATGTGGCCCTAAAAATGTCTTTATCTTTTTTTTTTTTCTTTGGAAAGGTTTTTGCTATAGGGCATGTGCGCTCGCCAGACAGACAGAGAGAGACAGAGATAGAAAGCGAGAAATCACCCCTCAGGGGGGATGGTCACGCTGCAATCCCTTCTCCTCCATTCTCCTCTCGGGATCTTGGGCACGCACGCACACACACACGTCCGGTGTGAGTTTAAGCCACCGGGACCAGGACTCGAACCACGGTCTACTACGTGGGAGTCCAGCGACACAGCCATTACACTAACTACTGGTCCCACAGTGTCTTTATCTTAATTGAAGAGAATAAAGCTGATGTGCATCATGTGGGAAAACATGCAAACAGTGAGCCTGTTGTAATTTGGGAAGAAGATTTAGTAGTGATTTGTTCAATACTTTGGTGCAGATTTTTAATAAAAATCTTTGTCTCATCCTCTTTTTAATTTAAACTCTTGGTAGACGTGTATATACAATTCCATTTTGGCATTCTGGGGAGACCCCAATAGAGAAAAGACTACATATTCAGTGAACATGTGCCCCTTCCCACTGCCCTTACTTTTACACATTTTTAGAAATATCTGTAAAAGGAAACATACCTAGAAAGCAATGATACAGTTTTAGTTCAGGACACTCTAGTGGCATAAAAGGGTAAACTAAATTAGGGCCATAATTCTGAAACATCAAGGGAAAAATATAAAAAGGATGTCTTGTAAAATAAGTTAACCCAGTAGTCAGTTGTTCCTGTTGTTGCCTTTTTTTTGAGGGGAGGGAGATTTTTTGCTATAGGGCGTGTGCACTCACCAGAAAGACCAAGAGACAGAAAGCAAGAAATCACCCCCCAGGGGGGATGGCCATGCCGCAATCTCTTCTCCTCGAGGGATCTTGGGCATGTACACATACGCGTCCGGCATGAGTTTAAGCCACTGTGTCCGGGACTTGAACCGCACTCAACTACATGGGAGTCCAGCAACGTAGTCATTAGGACAACTGCTGGTCTTTTGTTGCCTTTTTTTTTTTTTTTTTTGAGAGGTTTTTGCAATAGGGCACGTGCACTCACCAAAAAGACAGAGAGACAGAGAGATAGAAAGCGAGAAGTCATCTCCTAGGGGTGATGGCCACGCCGCAATCCCTTCTCTTCCATTCTCCTCTCAGGATCCTGGGGACGCACACACACATGCCTGGCGTGAGTTTAAGCCACCGGGTCTGGGACTCAAATCATGGTCGACTACATGGGAGTTCAGGAACATAGCCATTACTCTAACTGCTGGTCCCCTCCTCATGATTTTTCAAGCTTCCAGGATCTGGCCACTTATACTTCCACACTAGCTGCTGGCTCTGAGATATCTTTTAACCACTTGTTTCACATGTTTGTCATTAATACCAGAATTAGATTCATAAAACTACTGAATTCTTTTTTCTAATATGTATTTTATTATTATTTTTAAATTTCAGTAGAGTGCGTGTGTTCACTGGATGTGGCGGAGAGAGAGAGAGTAAGAGAAAATGAGAAAGCACTCCTTGGGGGATGACCATATTGCAGTCCTTTGCACCTCCATTTCTTCTTTCGGGATTTAGGGCACTCACTCAGATGTGCCTGGTGTGTTTTTCAAGCCACCAGGTCTGGGTCTTGAACTGCTTACTAAGCTGTGTGGGATCTAGCAGTCCTAACCATCATACCACTGGGTGGCCCTAATATTTATTTTTTTATAAGCCTGTTTTGTGAGTAGGATTTCATCTAACATAGATAAGTATAGCATAGAAAGTTAAAAAATAATTTCTTCCTCTTCTCAATTTGAAGGAAATAAGAATAGAAATTTATTTATTTATTTTGAAAAGTTTATTTCTTTCCTTCATGAGTGGGAAAGATAGAGAAAGAGACAGCACCCCACCTCCTAACAGGAGGGTGATCCATCTCCAGCTTCAGCCAGCCCTGGGTTGTGGGCGCTCGTGTATTCAGGGAGGTCTCTGAGTACAAACCTGGGTCTTCCCATGTGCATCAGCTTTGCAGGACGCCAGGTGTACCTCTGTGGCATCATCTAGCCTCCAATAATAGAATTTCAGTGAAAACATTCCAAAATGGTATTTTGTGGGTTTTGTTTTTATTCAAGTGATAGGTTTAATTTTTTTTTTCTTAAATGCAAAGTGGTACTACACAATTTGGCAGCTGGAAATAATTTTAGATACAGATTTTTTTTTTTCTGCCGTGTGTTATGTATTGTATTTGTGAAGGTAATTACATACACACACAAACCACAGACACACACACACACACACACACACACACACACACACATATAGCCATTTCATTTGGAGTATGGACATGGTTTTCACAGAGGTGTGGAATCCATAAAGTTGTTGTAGAGAACCATGTAAATTCGTTTGCCACAATGCTTGCATGAGGGAAAAATGTTTCATTTTATTGCTCGGTGCAGGCATGCAGTACTTCTATGAATAAATGAATATTTGTTCCAAATGCATATAACTGTTGTTTCTAAAATAAGTTTTTAAAAAATGAACAGTTATTTAAAGGACAGTTCTCGTGTGAGGGACTATAGTTATTTTGAAAAGGAATCTCAGAATAGGAAGCATTAAAAACCACTGACCTAGACCAATCTCACTTTTTATCTGAGAAAAATCTGAGAGTCAGAGAGGGAAATGAGTTGTACTAACTCATGGAAGCTAAGTAGCTAGAAATTGGCACGTTGAAGCCTAGAATTAGAAAAGTTTAGAACTATGGAATTTACTTACTTCAGTTTTCCTTTCTTCCTCCTTCTTTCTCCTTTCCTCGGCCTTCCTTTTTTACTCTTCCTCTCTTCTCCACCTTTTTCTTTATTTTTTCTTATTTTATTTTAGTTTTTGCGGTAGGGTACATGCACTTGCCGAGAGAAAGAGAAATCACTCTCCACGAGGAATGGCCACACCACAGTCCCTTCTTTTCCAGTCTCCTCTAGGGCACACACATACCCACTTGTCATGACTTTCAGCCGCCAGGTCTAGGACTTGGCCCATCTTTTAAGTTAGCGTGTGGATATATAGGATTCATTTCTGATGTGTTTTTACAATAGTATGGTCATACATTTAAAACAGTGGGATGAAAATAATGAATGACTAGTATTTAAAAGATTTTCTGAGGTTGTTTTAGAGGCAGTGTTTCACATGGTTCCTAGTGAGTTACCATAGGTTTTATTTTTTTAATTGAAACTTTTTGAGCATTTGTTTTTGATTCAGCAGATGAATTATTGGACAAACTATAGGAAGTCATGCTCTTAGATCAGTTTTTTTCTACCTGAAATATCACACACAAAAAAAACACATGTCTTCTCTGGTATAACTAGCCTGGAGGGACTACTGTTTAGAGGCTCAGACTTAACTAACATTAAATATATTAGGGAAATAAACTCAAAGCCATAGATCATGGTCTTTTCTCAATACTTGTCAGGGATGTAAGTTTTTATTGAGATAAATGAATTTTGCCTCAGTGACAAAAAGCAATATGATATTCTACCACTCATAATAAAAGCAGTTGTAGATAACGCTAAACTTAAGTAAATTGTGCTTGAAATCTCAGTTCTTCAAGTACAATAATATATATATATGTGTGTGTGTGTGTGTGTGTGTGTGTATCCTTTTTTTAAAATACTCTGATCTTTAGTGGGATAAAAACAAACCTTGTAACAACTATATTTGCAATTTCAGACTTGGCCCCTAGAAGTGCCATTGAATTAATGGTTTTAACTGATGACCCATTTGTTCTGTGCTTCAGATGTAAAATTAGGGTACCCTAGATCTTGGATAAGACCTACAAAGGGTAATTGGTTTTTATATTCTGAAGGCCTCCAGGGATTATTTAGATGTTTGAATCTGGAATATTAAAGAAGATTGACTTTAGGAACCAGGTACCGACTTTTAAGGAACATGACCAGGAGATGGTGCACTGGTAATGCAACTGGACTCTCACGGGCAAAGTCCTGAGTGTGTGTCCCAGGACCTCCCTGAGCACACTGGGCACACACATGCTTGCTTGCGCTTCAGGTTAGGTGTAACTGGGGATGGATCATGGCACGAAGAGCCTGTTGAGGTTGCTTCTCTACCCTGAGTCTCAGAAGAAATAAACAAACCTTTTTTTTTTTTTTAAGGGCACAACACACAAAAATACCAAAAGCTGTTTTCTTTTGCAGTGATTTCATTTTTAAAAGGGCACACACATATGCGTAAGTGTGTTAGAATGAGTGGGTCTGTGTAGGATAGTTGTAAACTAGACACTGCCATAAAAATAGTGAAGGCTTTTAGAAAATCCAGAACCACTATATAACCAGTCTTACTGATGTAACAGTGGTTCTTTTTTTTATTTTATTTTTTTAGTTCATTTAGATATCATTTACATACAGTGAAAATACATTCATTTTAGTTCTGAGTTTTGACAAATGTGTAATCTTGTAACCACCACAGCAATCAAGATACAGGACAGTTTATAAGCCCAAACTTCCCAAATCCTTTTCACTGCCTCCTCCAGCCCATGATTTGTTTTCTGCCCCTACAGTTTTGCCTGGTCAAAATGTTATATAAGTGGGATCAACTAGCAAGGAACCTTTTGAGTCTGGCTTATTACTTTTAGGGTAATGTACCTGATATATACTCAGCTGTTCTGTTCCTTTTATTGCTTAGTTCCTTCTCCTTGTGTGGCTGCATTATTTTTAATCCATTCACTGGTCGAAGAACATTTGGGTTTTCAGTTTTGGTGATTATAAGCCAGATTCCTCTAAACATTTATATAAAGACTTTTTTTCTTTTTCTTTTTTCTTTTTTTTTTTTTTTTTAGGTGAATGCAAGGTTTTGTTTCTCTTGGGTAAGCACTTGGGTGCTTAGATTGCTGGATCAGAAGAAGAGTATGTGTGAAAATTGCCTGTTTTTCGGAGTGGCTAGCCCACTGTGCAATCCCTCCTGCAATGTAGATGGGCTCCGATTACCATCCTTGCTGACACTTTCTATTGTTAGTCATTTTTATTTTATTTCTTAAAACTTTTAGTCATTTTAGTAGGTGTATTAATGGTCTCTTTGTGGCTTTAATTTGCATTTTTGTAATGACTGGTGATGATATTGAGTCTTTTGTGTTTATTAACATTCTTACATTATTTGTTGAAGAATCTGTCCTATACTTTTCTATTTTTTCATAGACTATTACTGAGTTTAGAGAATTCTTTACATATTCTGGGAATAAGTCTTATCAGATACATATTGTGCAAATGTCAGTGGTTTTTAAACTTTGGTCCGAAATCGGAGTGGTATGGACGTTTTATTATAAACACATTCCTAAGCCTATTTGGTATTAGCTGAATCTCTTGGTCTCAGGCATCTGTAGTTTCTCTATACAGTCTATAGTCTGGGATTTATGTAGTGGCTATTAGGAAAATATAGACCAAGAATACTGTGATTGTCCCATTAGGGGATCCTCCCCTACTAACTTCTTAAGTTTTTGTAGTGACACCTCATTTATCTGACAGTATTAAAGAAAAAGTAGTAATCCTCAGTAATTGATATTTGTTACACGGACCTGTGAATTCCGGCCCGGAGGTTAGTTAGGCCTACCCACCACATGATTCTATACAGCAGGCAGCAGGCAAGCTGGAGAATGGTTTTTACATCTTTAAATAGTTCAAATTAATAAATAAAATGTTGTGATATGTGAAAATGATTGGGCTTTATTACATAATCATGCTCATTCGTTTACACATTGTCTGCTGCTGCTTTCTTGCCACAAAGGGAGGGATGAGTAGTTGTGGCAGAGCCCCTATCACTTGTAAAGCATGCACTTTTTACTGTCTGGTAAATTATAGAAAAAATGGTTTATTTCAGAGCTACTTTAGACAGCTTTCAAAAAGACTCATTTAACCTTATTTTGATATTTCAGTTTTCAGTATGAGGACCATTACTCATTTAACTCTTATTACAGCATATTTAACCTTTGTCCTGACTAAACATATAGACTTATATTCTTCTTCTTCTCTTTTCTTTTCAAGAAGAACAGAATGTACTTCCTATGAATTTCTGAGGTCTTCAATATCGAATCTAAGAATAAAACTTATGTAAAGTAAGAGTATACAATATGCCATTTTTGAGTGTCTGTGGGGCTTTCATGAGTCTAATGCCTGAGTTTCCAAGAAAGTCAACTTTTAAAACAGTGCGCTTACATTTTTTAGCTTATTCTTATCAGCTCTGTTCAAACCCTATTACTGATATTTACATGAATGATTACTTAAGTCCTCTTAGAAACTTATATCATGGGTCTGTAGGCTGCCGACTTTGAAGGGTTGTGATGAGTGAATCCAGTTTTGATATAGTTCTTCAGTGACCAAATACCAGGGGAGTCTCCACTGGATTTTTTGACTTATGTTTTTCTCTAATGAGTCATAAAGGATGAGTCAATTTCTGTTTACTGTGGAACTTTTAACTGCATATAATAAAAGTGTAAATGACTTATAAGGTTGTCTTTTCCTTTTCATTGCCTCTCAGTGAACAATAAAATTTCTTAGTTTATTATTAGAGGAGGCCATGATTTACTTTAAGTATTACGTTCACTAATTTTTGAGTAGCACTTTCCCACCAAGTGCTAAAATATTAATTTTTTTATTTCATGTTATTAAGTTCTGTATAGAATGTTAGGGTTGGCAAATACTGTGGAAAAACTCCTTATTGTCTAAATGAGAAACCTGAAGTAGAGAAAGAGAAACAAAGGACTTGATTAAGGTCCTTGTTTTCCTCTTCTGTGTAGAATTTCCCCTAATGTCTAGGCCTGCAGCTATTTTGGAAAGGGTTGTTCACTCTCAATGTCTGGCATTTTAAAATCACTGTAGGCTTTGCCTAAAAAGGTTCTCTATTCTGTTAGTGATTGCTGTGTTCTAAGTTGACCTGTCTGCTTCTGTTGTTTTCCTAGACTTCTCTGATCAGCCTTCATTATTTCTGTCAATAATTGCGTGTTAGTGTATCCACAAATAGATATTCTTATCTGTCATTTTTTTAGTTTACACATGAAAGCTCTGTAGAGCCGATCTTTGAAAAATCATTGAGGTTATTTGTGTATATTGGAGAGGACAGACTGGAAGTTAGTACAGGCTGAAGAATCCAGTTTATTATGTTAAACATCCTTGAATCCCTGGAATTCAATTTCAGTGGCTCTCAAATTTTCCAAACCAGGATAACTTCTGGGGCTTCAAGGCATGATTGTTAAAGAATTTATAGGCCCATCTACTTTGTGAATAAAAATAAATGATTCTTTTGATAATTTTACCATACTGTGTATATTCTGTGGCCACCCACCTGAAGGAGGTGTTGCTAGAATAGTACAAGGAATTGGATATGATTGAGTAAGGTCCTTTTTCCAAAACGCTTTCTGGCTGTGTAAGTGTAAAGTTCTCATTGGTTCTTAAAACCTGAAGGGGGTAATACCTGTCTCCCAGACTGTCTTGAGGTTCTTAATTTGTTTTATCATTGAATTGTAAATGAACCATGAACTCTGCTGTAGAGGGTGTAACAGAAATAATTATTTATAAAAGGGCACTGACAAATACATTTCTGATTTCCACTTACTTGGCACTATGTAATATAACTGTCTTAAAAAAGTAGGAAGCTACCTTTTTGCACATTTCTACTATGCATCGTTTCAGAAACCCAACTGGGAATTACTTACCAATATTTGCTGCAGTTTATCAGTATATTACATGGTTTATCCAAATTGAAATCTAGCTTTGAATGTATACCTTAAGTTCAACTGACTAACTTCTTTGAAAAAGGAAGTACTTTGAACCTAGATTTTATAAGACCTGGTTTCACATCTCACTTTTACCACTTACATTAATTGTGAGAACTTTGAGAAAGCAGTAGTTCTAATCTCTAGGTTTTCTTATCCGTTCATTGGAGATAATGTTTTCTATGCCTAATACATAGATTTGCTGTGACAATTAACAGAGGAACTGGAACTGGAAACATTTTGTAAAATGTAATGGTATACATTCAATCTCTTGATATTAGTGTTCAAGGGTAAGTACCCTCGCTTTTATCTTTCTGAGTGTTATATACTTGTGAGCCCTAACCCTAACCCTTTTACCTAGAATGTCCTTCTCTGCTCTTCAAATGTAGCCCATTTCTTTCTCACTCGGCCCAGCAACTAGCTCAAATGCTGATTCTGTGTTAATTCTACTGTGGTTCTTTCCTATATATCTCATGAATTCACTTTGAAGCATTTACTTCCTTACTCATTCTATGTATTTCTCATTCTCTATCTGAATTGTTCTGCTAGTTCACTCAAAACTATTAGCTGACTGATCTTGGAATTTCTTAGGAGTCCTCACAAAGAGCAGATGCTCTTGAAACGTGTCAGAATGACAGTTTGTATTCAGTGGGCAGACAGACTTGAGAGCTCACAGAACTAATGAAACTAGAGTAGGAGCTTTGCATGGACTCACTTGGGTAAGCGTAAGGGACTAGGGATAAATGCTTTTAATGCTGTTTTGCGAGTTGTCCATCCCATCTCCCAGATTTCTGTTGGAATGTGATTGTTGTTAAGATGAACTCAGTCAAGGCCTAAACTCATAGTAGTCTCTTTTGGAGATAGGAATCTTACTTATCAAGGATTCATTTTAGTTATTTTAGACCCTAGTGATGTGTGCATATTTTCCAGTAAAGTGATGTGTCATTTTGTAACTGTTAGAGGATTTAGTTTCCTAGTGTTGGGTTCTGTTCAGAATTTTGTATGTATGATTTTCTCCTTTAGATTTATTTTTACATTAAGGGGAAAAGTTCATAGAAAGCTTTAACTAAATGAGTCAGACATAATTTCTTTTGTTTTTTGTTTTTCAAGAGAGATTTTTTGCTATAAGGGTGCATGTGCTCCCCAGAGACACAGAAAGTAAGAAATCAACCCCCACTCTCCCCCAAGGGATATGGCCACACCACAATCCCTTTTCCTACAATGTCCTCTTGGGATTCCGAGCATGCACGCATACACACTCAGCGTGAGTTTTAAGTTAACCTCTGGGTCTGGGATTCAAACCATTATGCCATCTGCTGGTCTCCATAAATATGTTTTAAAATTATTGGTTGCAATGGGAGATCAGTATGAAGGATGGTTTAAAAATTGGAATGAAGAATGTATAGATTGCAAACTTAGAATGGTTTATGATAAAAAGAGAGAGGAAAGCATGTGCAAAAGAATCGGTTGACAGATTTTTGCTTTGGTGACAAATATGTCCAATGTGTAATGGTCTTTCAGTTTCATGTGGTATATTAGAAGTTTATTAGTACTTTTAAAAGATACAGTGCTACAGGGACCAGCAGTTGGAGTATGGCTATATCGCTGGACTCCCATGTAGTCGACCACGGTTCACGTCCTGGGCCCGATGGCTTAAACTCATGCTAGGCGCGTGTGCGTGCCCAAGATCCCGCAAGGAGAATGGAGGAGAAGGGATTGCCGCGTAGCCATGCCCCGGAGGGGATTATTTCTCGCTTTCTGTCTCTTTGTCTCTGTCTCTCTGGCGAGTACATATGCTCTATAGCAAAAACCTCTCAAAAAAAAAAAAAAGAGAGAGAGAAGAGAGAGAGAGAAAGAAAATAGAGTGCCACAAAAAGGATTGTACTTCCAGGGAGATGTTATATAAATTATATATAGTCATCCGAGTAATTTTGACTTGTTAAAAAACAAATGAAGTGAGAATTCTATATAATAGCAGAAAGGTATTTGGACAACTCGTGTAGGTCACAGATATAGGCTGCCCCTGATTTTCTTTTACTTCATTTGCAAGGGGATTTTACATGATAACCAACTACACTCTAGGGTGGACTGAGGCCATTTTCAGTAGCAATATATACAATAATCCAAGACATTGAGAATACATATTCCAGGTTAATTTTTAAAAATTGGTGATCTTCAAGAAGTCTTCTGAATACAGAAAGTATTGGTTTTCCTGGGCTGTACTCTTATCTAAATCTGGGTCCAGGAAACCATTTAGTTAAGTAGAATAGTCCTTATTTGTATTCATTAAACAGTAGGGATGAATAACATGATCTTGTTTTATCATGACACTGATGGCCCTATAAGCACTGCTGATTGAAACTGGAAAAACAGGGACCAGCAGATGGCATAATGGTATGTCACTGGACTCCCACATGGCTGACCAAGGTTCTAGTCCTAGACTTGGAAGCTTGAAGTCATGCCAGGCACGTGTACCTGTGTCCAAAATCCCAAGAGGAGAATGGAGAAGGGATTGTGGTGTGGCAATCCCTCAGGGCCTGATTTCTTGCTTTCTCTCTCTGTTTCTCTGGTGAGCACAGCTGTCCCTGAGCAAAAATCTATCTTGAAAAGAAAAGAAAAGAAACAGGAAAAGTATAACTTTGTATAAGGCACCAGACTGAGTAGAAGTTTATTATAAGTTATACTGGTAGTTAAAGCTACTATATAGATGGATAAAAGCAGATGTTTGTCATTTTGGTACAGAAATAGTGAAAACAACAGCAGCAATGAAGAAAACAATATCGGGTACAGGGGAATGCTAGCGCACCAGTCATCCTATATGGATAGGCTTCATAGAGACTGCAGTTACCAAGTATTTAGATGAGGTGCTCCAATACAAAACACATGTATATGACTTATACTGAATTAACTACATTTCATAGAGCCCTATATCTGAGTTGACTTCTTAAGTCTTACTGAGTTCTTAAAGATAATTTAGAGTATCTTCTCATATGTCAAGACATGACGCTCTGATTTGGAAAATAACTTGTCAAAGGTCAGTTGGTAAGCTATTCACAGAGCTAGGACTAAAATTGTGACATGTCTGGAACCAAGAAAAAGACTTTTTAGTCCTTCAACTTATTTTGTACCTTAGGTACTATATTTTTGTAAATTGAGCAAGAAATACTCAATTTCTTATGATAAATATGCCAAAATACAGAAATTCAAAATATCTACAGTTTCAGCCATGTCAAAATTTGTAATATTAATGTGTTAGTTAGATTTTGATTGCCTACATTTCTACTCAACAGTCTCCCCTCATACTGTTCTTGATGGTGATACTTTGAATACTGAATTATGTAATTATAGTGTAATTATAGTACAGTAAACTATAATGATATACTTTTCACATTAATTCCATTTTGTTTTATAATCCTAGGCATCCCACTGAAAAATGTTTGGAGTGGTGGAGCTTATTAAACATTCTAGACAGTCTGATTTCCCCTTTACTCAAACCTGTGATGTGTGTAGGAAACATGTTCTTCCCCAATTGGACTTTATGAAGTTAGAGTATAGAAATGCAGTGCATGGTTGATTAAACTGTAATTCTTTGCCAGAAGTAGGTTCTTAAGAGCAAGTAGTGATTGTATATTCTAGCATAGATGTACTAGAGAAGTGACTAGATCTGTGTTAATCAGTGATTAAGTGGGACATGAATAGGAGAAGTGCTTAATAGAAAATAAATAATTATAAGAAATTTATTAACTTTGATATGAAGCTCCAGTTATTTAAACTTTTATTGAGTAGCGGATGCTTTTTTTTTTTTTTTTTTTTTTTTTTTTTTATTAACCCCAGATTAGTTTATTTTTAACACCCATCATCCCATAAACTCCTAGGGAA
>NW_006160028.1:558255-604981 GCF_000334495.1 Tupaia belangeri chinensis | reverse complement strand
TCCCTTTGTGTTCGTCATTTTGGTTAATTACTGGAAGATGGCGGTTCCGGCCAAAAGGGAGTAGCGGATGCTTTCTTTGGCTGTACACGTACCTTATGTATTTTAACCCTCCCAACATTTATCTTTATTTTCAGATGAGGAAACTGAGGTTCAAAGAGATTAAATAACTTGCCCAAGGTTTATTTTTAACATATAGGTAAACAATATTTGAACCTTAATGTATTGTACTGGGTAGTTGGAAAAGTCATGATGTATTTTTTTCCTAAGATCATTTGTTAATATAAAGAACAAAGATCAGTCAATGATATGTTGTCCATTTTGTTTGGTAACCTCTTACCTTCTTTCAGTGAGCTTCATAATTCCTCATTCATAGAAGGACCTGTCTTTGTCACCAAGAAAACCGAACAGGGTGCTGATTTACAGTCTCATCTGAGTTGAACATTTGTTATACCAGGAGGTTCGAAGAGATCAAAACAAGTGGAAGTCTTACGGTGCACGGTCAGGCAAATATGATGGGTGTGGCGACACATCCCATCAAAGCTCCAATAATTTTTGACAGGTAATCAGACTTGTGTGTGGTCTCACATTATTGAGATGGAACACTACTTGTTTATAATTAATGAGCTCTTGGCATTTCTAGATGATGGATTTGTTCAAACTGTCCAGTTGCCTACAGTACACATTTTAGTTGATTGTTGGCTCTTTGATAGGAGCTTGAAAAACACGACACCTTTTTTTTTTTTTTTGGAGAGATTTTCACTGTAGGGCGCGTGCGCTCGCCAGACAGACAGAGAGAGACATAGAGACAGAAAGCGAGAAATCACCCCCTAGGGGGGATGGTCACGCCACAATCCCTTCTCCTCCATTCTCCTCTCGGGATCTTGGGCATGCACGCACACGCGCCCGGTGTGAGTTTTAAACCACCGGGTCCGGGACACGAACCGTGGTCAACTACGTGGGAGTCCAGCGACATAGCCATTATGCAAACTGCTGGTTCCCAAAAACACATCACCTTTAAATGCCACCACACTGAGAGCATAACCTTCCTCTGATGAATGTCTGTTTTCAATGTCATCTGATGCACATGGGACCTAGACCATTTACACACCACATTGTAACAATCCACTTCTCTTCACCAGTTACCATTTGCTTCAAAAATGGATCCTTATCCCCACATTTATTGAGCATATGGCAGACGTTTTTATGTGTCTCCAAATGAACTTTGCGTTCATGAGAACTCAAATATTGAGCTTCCTTCCGTATCCCAGCTTCTTCAGGTGGTTGTAAATGCTTGAATGATGGATGTTCAATGTTTCTGAAATCTCTCATGTCATGTAACGTGGGTTTGATTCCATCGGTGTCTTAATTTTGTTGTCATCAATCTTGGTGGGCCTCCCTTACTGAGGAGTGTCATTGTGCTCAAAATCACGAGCATGTAATTTCAGGAACCATTGTTGAGTGCTGATGTTCTTGTAGAGTATTGTCACCGTAAACTTTTTGCAACTTTTTTCAAGCTTGACCTGTGTTCTTCCCTTTACTGAAGTAAAACAGTAAAATATGGCAAAAATGCAGTTTGCTCTTTCATCTTCAACTTGTACAATCTCCAAAACTCAACCAGATTGCTTATTTATTTATTTATTTTTTTAAGGATGAAACTAAAACTGTCAGCTGTCAAATGACATAGCACTAACACAGATGTGAATGACGCTAGTACTTCCAAAATGAACTAATGCCATCTGTTGAAAAATGCATTATGACTTTTCTGGCAACCTAATATGTATCTTCTTCACTGAAGTACTTCTTAAATTTAAAAGAAACAAAATTCCACAGATTCTTGTTACCACTGCATGTCTTCTACGAGCATGTAATTTCAGGAACCATTGTTGAGTGCTGATGTTCTTGTAGAGTATTGTCACCGTAAACTTTTTGCAACTTTTTTCAAGCTTGACCTGTGTTCTTCCCTTTACTGAAGTAAAACAGTAAAATATGGCAAAAATGCAGTTTGCTCTTTCATCTTCAACTTGTACAATCTCCAAAACTCAACCAGATTGCTTATTTATTTATTTATTTTTTTAAGGATGAAACTAAAACTGTCAGCTGTCAAATGACATAGCACTAACACAGATGTGAATGACGCTAGTACTTCCAAAATGAACTAATGCCATCTGTTGAAAAATGCATTATGACTTTTCTGGCAACCTAATATGTATCTTCTTCACTGAAGTACTTCTTAAATTTAAAAGAAACAAAATTCCACAGATTCTTGTTACCACTGCATGTCTTCTATTTATGTTTGTGTAATTGAAAAATTTCTCTGCATCCTTGTAATTAGGGTCTGTCACTATGATTATCAGCTTCAGTTTTTGCTTCTTTTACTCATGCTGTTAGCTGAGTTTTTGGCCTTCATGAAGAATAGAGAATCATCAAAAGTTCATATATAGCTTAAGTACCAGTAAAGTGACTACATATTTCTCTCTCATAACAAATAAACAAAATTACTGCACTCTGATGAAATTACATGAAGAGCCAACATGGTTAGCAGAATCACTTCTTAAAAATCTCTGTGCAACTTCTTCCTATCCTGGAATATTCTAGGTGTATTTCAAAACATCGATTAGTGACTTTTTAAAAGTTACTGTGAGGTTACCTCCATATAGTCTGCATTTCTAGGGAAGGAAATCCTGATTTCTGTGCAGGTATCGCCCTAGATTACTATACAACTGTATTGATTCTGGAAACGCACTTTTCACAGTCTCGAGGTATCTTTAGACAGACAGACTTCTAGTCAATCAACATGAGCAATTTCTAAGCGCATGATGACAGAGTAGAATTCCAGAGATCTCAAGATTGGTTTTCTGGTCATATGTTTTGATTTACAATAATCCAAGATTACTGGAAATGTGTACAGAGTTCTGATAAATTGTCACCAGAATGGAATTGTGAGTGCTTCATATGTTTTATAAAAGCATAATTCTAAGAGAATATTTCACCATGCCTACTTATCTTATGATCTGAATCTAAGTTAAAGTTGTTTGAAGAGTCTGAGTATTGCTGTCAGTTATTTGAAATTGTGATTTTACTAACTCCAGTAAAGAAAGTGCTGCTTAAGTTTTCTACTTGAGTAAGAAAGGTGGAAAGTGGAAATATCTGACTCAAGGATAAACAGAACTTGCAGTAGTTAGTGCTTAAGGAAACTCTTGTCATATGAAGCCAATAAACCAAAATGGTTTTTCTTACTCTGGTGTAAACTTGTACTTAAGTTGGGTTGGATGTGATCTTTTGGGTTTTAATGGGCATGACTGGGTTTATCCTACAGAGGTTTAAGGAGTTGGGTGGCTTTTCTTTCTAGGCTAAGGCAAACAGAAAACTGGCTGCCAAACCATTTGAGGGCTTGTTTAAGTGCCAGGAAAAGTGTCATTCAAGCAGTGGAACAACAGAAGGTTGGAGTTTCTTTAGGGATGCATGGAATTAAAATAACTAAGTTCTTACTATCTGGATATTCTGAGTGAAAAATTGCTTTGAAGAAATTTTGTTGGCTACTACTTGTATGGTGGCATTCACCCTTTTGAGGACACTTCATGGTTATCAGTAATTTATTGTTTTCTCCACTGAAGCCTGGCTATCATCAGAATCATTTGTGAGTAACATTTTTTCTTTTTTTTAAAACAAATACATAGTCCTTTCAGTACTCAGGTACTTTTGATCATTATTTCTCATGTATTACCAGTAAACAAACATAAATGATATTAGCTTAAGATTATTCAGTTAGTGAGTAGTAAACCCAGGGTGGGAAACAAAAGTAAGAGCGAATACTTTTAGCTACTGCTTTTTTGTGTAGGTAAGTATTCACCAGATAGCTCATGGAACCCTTGTTATGGAAAGTTGTACTATAGAAAACACTGTATAACCTTCATCTTTAAGTGTTTTTTTTTTTTTTTTTTGAGGTTTTTGCTATAGGGTGCATGCACTTGCCAAACAGAGACAGAGAGACAGAAAGCGAGAAATCACCCCCCAGGGGGGATGGCCACGTCGCAATCCCTTCTCCTCCATTCTCCTCTCAGGATCTTGGGCACACATGCATGCACATGTGCCTGGCGTGAGTTTCAAGCCACCGGGTCCGGGACTCGAACCATGGTCGACCATATGGGAGTCCAGCAACATAGCCATTACGCTAACTGCTGGTCCCTTAAGTGGTTTTGATAGTCATCTCTTTATAAAAATTTTTAAGAAGTTTTTGCCTTAGGGCTCGTGCATTCGCCAGAAAGCAGGGGAGACACACAGAGACAGTATGAGGACAAGTGAAAAACCACCTCCTGGGGGAGATGGCCATGCCACACAATCCCTTCTCCTTCCTTCTCCTCCCACTATTTTGAGCACTCATGCACATGTACCTGGTGTGATTTTGAAGCCACTGGGTCCAGGACTCTTACTGTGGTCAGTCATGTAGGAGTCCAGCGACTATAACTGCTATACCATCTGGTGGCCTCTGTTTATGACATTTTATAAATTCACTTAAAAATAAACAGAGCCATTTTAAAACATCAGGAATACTTTTTTTTACTCATCTCTGTATTATGAGTAATTGTGAAGTGCTTTGTAAGTTCAGATACTCCTGAATTGTTCAAAAGTATAGCCCATGTAAAATGAAATAGTTCTTTATAGAAGGCACAGAAAATGACAAATTGAAGAGAATTCTTCTCCAGTTGTGATACATTTAAAACCTATTGAAATTCACAAATATATACATTTGCTAACCAGAATCTGAAGTCCATCACTAAATGTTTGGCAAAATATTAGAGATTTGGTGGGTTTATTAAGTAGCAGATATATTTAAAAAATTGAACTTTGCATTGAGTATCTGGCTAAATGTTCTTTCCATTGAGAAATATGTCCACTCTTGTCTGCAGAGTGGTTGCTTGGGGAAGGTAGAATAACTCTTAACCTTTCATCCTGCAGAGGTTAGCAAAATTACTGTCAGTTTAGAGCTGAAGAAGCAGCAGCATAGGACAAATGTCAATATACAGTGGAAGATAAGTCAGTAGCTAGCAGAAGACCAATCATATTCTCAAAAGACGTGGATGTCCATAGAGTAAAAGTTGTAACTGTTAAAGTAAAAACATGTTTGTACACTACACACACAGATGGTTTAAAATGTTTTCTTTCTTTCTTTCTTCCTTCCTTCCTTCCTTCCTCTCTCCCTCCCTCCCTTCCTTCCTTCCTTCCTTTTTTTTTTTGTTCTAATTTGCCAGAGGGCACATGTGCTTGCCTGAGAGAAGCTAAGAGAGAGGAAAGATAAGAGTGCATCTCTGATAAACACATAATCTCTTCTCGTCCATATCTCCCTTTTTGCAGGATTTGGGGTATGCATGCACACGCCTCTGGCATATTGTTCAAGCTGCCAGGACTGGAACTCGAACGATGGAGTCAGCCATGTGGGATCCAGTGGCCTTTACTGCCAGGCCCTAGGCTGACCTGGTTAAAATGGTCATAAATACAGTGGAGCCTAATTCCCTTTACTGAGTGGCCCAATTGTCCAAATTAGCACTGTCTTGTCTGTCATGTTCTGTTGTCTAGAACTGTTACTCTATACTGTCCAAAATAGCAGCCACCATCTCCATATGACTACTTAGCATTAGAAGTGCAATTAGTGAATCAGAACTAATTTTAAAAATTTGCTTTCAATTAATTTAAATTGAAATAGTTACATGTAACTAGTGGCTACTATATACAGTGCGAAAAAATTTATTTCTGGCCCCAAAGGACAGAATAATGATAGATTTGATAAAACATACAAATTTAGGTTCAGTTTAAAGAAATATTTTAAAATATCTGTTCTATCCAACATTAGACTGTGGAATACATATCACTTGGTGCTTTGAAGAGAACATTAGTGACCAATTGGTGGGAATGCAGAGATAGAACACAAGAGTCAATCTGAAGAGGCTTGGACTAAATGACCTCCTGATTTGTTTCAGTTTGATATTATGGGATGTTCCTTGAGAAGATAGGAAGCTCTTTTACTGCTCTAATGGCAATATTGGCATCTGCATTTTTCTGAAAATAAATAAAGTCTGAGTTGTATCTTTTCTTGAGTAGCTTTTGTTTTGTTACTACCTCCAGAAAGGTTTTGACTTCAGAGCAGCAACCCATGAAGTTAGTGCCTGTAATACAGGAAGATTGTGAAGTTGTTTGTGGGTTGTTTTTTTTCAACTTAAATCAAATAGTTCCTTATGGAAAGTTCGATCTCTTTTTGACAGTTCTACCAGGACGAGTATAAATTACTCTGTTTTCATCATGCTACCTTTGCCCTCCCTCTTTCACTGTCCCTCTTATCCCCAGTCATTGGATAAATGAGATGTGAGATGGAAATTTCTGACTCAGCCATTTTCTCTTTTCCAATAAGTTACCCAGTTACTCTGTGGTTTCTGATAATGATGTAGATGGTCTGTGACATTAAAGTAGTACTTCTTATTTGGACTTATATTATCTCAGCATTTTCAAAACCCACTCGTTTGCAGTCTGGTGTGTCTGTGGTTAGCTGTAATATATCTGCTTGCCAAACAAGTGGTTTAAGTTCCTGGGGTTTTCATTTGACTTTGACTTTGGAGGATTAGAAAAAGATTAACTCAGGAAGTTACTATGATAAATTACATCAAAGTTAAATGTGATTAAATCAATTGTTTGCTTTTTATTTTCTGTAATACATACATATATATTTTTAAGTTTACTTAAACATTTCTTACTAGAGAGAAAGAGACATACAGACATCCCCAATAGAATCTTCATGCTCCAGTCTACCCTCAACCTCAGTCAGCCTGGGTCATGTGCTCGTGCGTGAGCCCGACGTGCACAGGGAGGCCTTGAGAGGAGCCCCTGGGATGTGGAACTGGTATCTTCTCATGTGGGTCCAGCTTCATTATTGCTGTACCACCAGCCAGCCTCCTGATTTGTTCTTTATTATCATTATCATTATTATCATTATTTAAGAGAGATTTTTGTTATAGGGCATGTGCACTTGCCGGAGAGACAGACAGAGAGACAGAAAGCGAGAAACCATTCCCTGTGGGGAATAGCTACACTGCAGTCCCTTCTCCTCCATTTTCCTCTTGGGATTTTGGGCACACATGCATATGTGCCAGTGTGAGTTTTAAGCTGCAGGCTCTGGAACTCCAACCATGGTCAGCCATGAGGGAGTCCAGCAACATAAACATTACGCCATCTGCTGGCCCCGTGATTTGTTGTTTAAAATGTTTCTTCACTCTGCTTAGCTTGTCGATGTTGAATGTTTGTGTATGTTTGAGCACGTGTCTAAAATGCATGCTTACTAACTTTCCTAAAAAGTAGTACTGATGTCTGTTATATAATCTGTTGCTTCCTAAGTTCCAGTATACTAATAAATTTATTTCCACATTTTGCAGTCAAGAACTGGCATTATTTATTTTATCTAATGATGAGAACTGAACAAACTTTCTGTATTTCCTTCTTGCTTTGATTCTCAGGAAGATCATGGACAAATTGAAGGCCTAATGTAGACTTCATTTTGGTTAACATGAGTTTTTCCCCATAAAGAAGCAAATAAAACTTTCATTCTCTTACCTTAAAGAAGCAATGTAGTGCCAGACCGTGGTGTGGTATTGAAAGCAGTTGGCTCCCACATGGCCAGTATTGTGGTTTGAGTCCTGGACCCCGTGGCTTGAAGAACATACTGGGCACATCACTTATTGGGGCTTGCAGGAGGGTCTCTCACTTTCCCTCTTTCTTACCTAATGCGATCACTTACCATTGGGCAAATTACAAAAGAAATGAAAAGGGGAAGGGGTAGGAGAAGGGGATGAAATGAGGTAAGGGAAAGGGAAAAGGAGCAGTATGAATTAATTCATAAAACATTGCTGCCGTAACTGATATTTTTCCTAGTAAATATTACTTCACTGTTTAGATGCTTAAATCTTAGTAAAAGCATAGATCCTTTTTTTTTTTTTTCTTTTTAAATGTTTGAAAAGGAAACATTCTGCTATGGTTTGAATGTGTCCCCTCAAAATTCATGTGTTAAGATTTGATTCCTATCGCAATAATATTAAAAGGAAACTTCAATCTGGCTTTGGGATTAAGAAGTAGACCCTTTGGGAGGTGGGATGCTGCATGGATGACCCTCTTTAGTTCTTAAAAAACAACAGAATTCAGACTGCAAGCTGTTTATACAGCATGCTCACATGCATTCTAGAGAATGTTAGTGTCCCGAGGCCGGAACTAGTGGATAAACCATAGGTTTGCAAGTTTTCTTCTGAAAACCGTTTTACCTAAAAGTAGCTGTGTTGAAAGGAAGTATGCTTTAACTGAACTATGTAAGAGGAATTCAGATGATTGCTTGGGCAAGATAAGACTGGATTTAACAACTGCTAAAAACCTTTCTAATTATCACTGTCTATACTTACAAGAAATGGTGAATTACTCAGCACCTTTTTATGAGCAAGGACTAAAATTTAGAAGTATTTGAGGAAACTGGAAAACCCAGTCTGTCATCTTTATTATTCTTGGAATTATTTCTTTGGTATTAAAGATTCTTGATACTCTGACAGTTTGATGTTGTAGTCAAGATAGTGATTTAGTAGATCAGACATTTGCAGAAACTTTGCAGAGGATCCGAAATTACAGTATTCTGATGTTTATAGAGCTTTTTATATAAAAGGTGAGCTTTCTATCTTTCTGTAATCCTTGTTGCAGGGTAATTAATTCTGAAAATGTTTTTCAGTTATGAGGATGTCTCAAGACTTACATATCTTTATTTACTTATTTTTGGTTCTGTTAACCTTGACATGTTTTTCTTTATAATTCAGCTTATGCTTAATTTAATAACATCTTCAAGTTTTTAGGACTGTTAGGCAGTCTATGGCTACAGAGGACTTTTGAGGATATGGAGTGGTTTATTCAAACCACTGACCCAAGAGACTAACTCCAGATTATGCAAATTTCTGCCAACACATATTATGTTCCCCTGTTTCAAAATACCACATACATCTTGTTGTTTAGCTTAACAAACTATGTATAAGCTATGTGTACATAGGTAGACATACATTTTCATAATGCTAAATTCTGATCTTGGCAATGCCACTTAATATATGATGTGGGCGTATTATTCCAGATCTCAGAGCCATCATTTTTTAATAAATTGAATGATGTGTTTAATTTTTATCTCAAAATGACCAGCAGTTGACCACCTGCCTCAGTGTACCATCTTCCTAGGTATTCTAGGTGTCTGTCTCTGTCAGATAATATGCCTTTGCATTATGTGTCTGAACTTTGGGGTGATAGAATAACTGCAGTGCTACACACATACACTTACACATACGTACATTCACACATACATACATACATACTTACTATACACGCACACGCACACACACACACACACACACACACACTGAATACACGAAAGCGCTGAAAGAAAAGAATAGGGAGTCTGCTGGGTATATGTGTGTAAGTCAGTTACATTTGTTTTGGTTATATGTCATATAACATTGGATTAATAGAGAGATGACATTTGAATGGGGGTCTTTAAAGGTTGATTATGAATTTTCTAGACAGCAGTGGGTTGAACGGGTACTTTAGGCAGATGGAACAGGGTTCCCCCAACCATCTGTGTAATGATGACTAATCTTCCTTTAGACTGTGTTCCACACCCGCAACAATCAAGCAACTAAAAACAAACCAAGACCAATAACCAAAAAAAAAAAAGCAAACCCCTAACAGGTGAAATATCAGCTAATGCTATTTGATCCCTCAATTGTTTACACAATGTGTGGAACAAAAGTCTTTGCTTCTCTTACAGGAATTGCAGAAACCCTTACACTTAGTGGGTAGTTTGGTAAAGGGAGATAATTATACCAAGGATAATAAATTATAGGAAGGTGGATCTGATATAATAATTATATTATGAATCTCTACACAGAAGGATCATCTATCTCCAGACAGATGGTGTAACCATGGCATATAAGAAAGAACAAGCAATTGGGAGAATTGATCAGAAAAGTTGTCCTACCATTGATTGCTTTGACTAGAAATAAAGTATAAATGAGGATGCATTTTACCTGCTTGGCATTAGCCCAGATTAGTTGCTACTCCCCTCCCTCTGTCTTATTGTACTTGGATTTTGTTAATTTCAACAAGATAGAAAGATTAGAATACTAAAAGACTGAAAATTTAAAGGCTTTAGTTAGCCCTCTTTCCTTTGTAAAGTAATTGCTCAAACATTACTTAGGTATTCTCTTTGTGACCTTCTGCCTGTAAGTGGGAAATTTCAGTGACTGGTGGCTCAAACTGTGTATAATTCAAGGGCTCATAATTGGGCAGGTGGTTAGGAGAGTGTCCTGCAGCCTGTAGATGAAAGTCTCTGAGTCTTCCTAACTGTTCCTTTAACTACTAATGGTGGTGGGATTGGGTTGGTTTTAGTGTTGGTATTGGTGATGGGGCCTTGGTCTATATTTATTTTTATACACACACACACACACACACACACACACACACACATATATATACACACACATAAATATCTATTTATAGATAAACTTTGCCGGGGCTGAAATGTAAAGGATTTGTTATTAGAATAAGATCTCTTCATAGTTTTCCTGTATCCCATTTCTCTTCCATTTAGGCAATTTTATTAGAATATAAATAAAGAGAAAGACTCTTTGTAGCTAGATTAAGGATACATTTCTTTTGTGGAGTGTTAGACAAAGGCAGAGGAGCTTATTTGTTGTAATTTCTTAGTTCAAGTTATCTTTAAAGTCTCTTACACATACTAGTCTAAAATTAATACCTTCTCTTTTCAGATGGAGGAAGACTTACAGATGTTGGATAGAGAACCATAGGGTTGGAGGCAGATGTTTAGATTCCAAAGGGAAATTTTCTTTAAGATTTTTCACTGGAGCCACTACCTAAGATTTTTTTGTTTGTTTGCTTCTGTTTTTAGTTTTTGCCATAGGCCACATGCATTTGCTGGAATGAGGCAGCTAGAGAGGGAACATGAGAAAGCACACCCCAAGGTGAGGTGGCCATGCTGCTATCCCTTCTCTGTTCCTCTCTTGGGATTTTTGGGCATGCATGCACACAAACCTGGTATATTTTTCAAATCTTTGGATCTGGGGCTTGAACCCAGCATTTAACCATGTGGGATGTAGCCACCTTAACCACCACATCACAGGCTGGCCCAGAAGCAACATTTTATTGCTCTTGTTTTTCAGGAGGGAATACAGGCTGAATGTGATAGCTAAAGATTTATTCTTCAAAGAGATTGAGACAAAATAAACTATGTTTCATCTTTTATTTTTGGGATGTGTAACCCACTGTCTGAATATCTGTATAGCCTTTACTGAAAATTAATTTCTTTCTTGGTTTCAAAGAACCTAATGCACATTTGTCTTATTTAATTAGTATTTAATAATGCCATTTTTTTCCTGGCATATTGAAACATATATCTGTTTCTTCCAGGAGTTCTTTTTTTGAGTGAAAATATTTGGGGTCCAAAGAGGTGTATTTGATTCTAATTCATTTGTTTGTTAGATGACCTTGCTGAAGCCACTTCTCTGAGGCTCAGTTTTCTTGTCGTGAAATGGGGATGTTTATAAAAGGAATAGATATGGAAGTGGATTGTAATCTACAAAGTGCTATATAAATGTTAGTTGTCATTACCAAACTTATTCAAGACAAAAATGTGTCTCTGGACTATTTTCCATATTCACGGAGAGTGTTTTCATGTGTGTAGAACAAAGGAAAGCAAGCATAATCTCTGCTCTCAAGGTGTAATGTGTGTAGTCCATCTGCTTCAATAGTACTTACATACAACTGAGTAATTCACAAAATTCCACCATTTCATAAGAGGGAATGCAGATACCATTGAAATACTTTCTAGTGAATGTCTTTTTAATTCACGTATTTTTATGAGTAGAGGTTTATACAGGCTGAGTCATAGGAATTACACTTCGGAGGGTGTTGTGTGGGTAGAAGAAGGATGGAAGACGAATGAATTTCCCCTGTTTTTCTCTTAGTTTGTTAGTGTTAACTGGGCAGGAATTAGGAATCTGAATTTTATTTGGCTAATGCGTGGGAACGACACGTAGCCAGCCATTCCTTGTAGCAGAATATTCTGGGTTTGGAATGGAGTAGTTATGTATTGTACTTTGTACATGCTTGGCTGGAGTGAGGGAGAAAGTTCTTGCCAACAGGAATACTATTTAATTCTTATTTAGGACTTTTACGTTTTGGACTACATTAGCAAAATGTTCTCCCAGTATGATTTTTTCTCACCAGTGTTGATGTGTAAACACAGGTTAAGTATTTTTTTTTTGGGGGGGGGGCAAAATTTTGAGGATTTGTTCATTTAGCAAAAGTATAAACAAAATTTCTGCTACCATTACAAATGTGTGTGTGTGTGTATACGTGCACACACATGCACACATGTGCATGTATTGTGTGTGTGAAGGGGGCACTTTATTTGTCCATGAAAAAATATAAGGAAATTCAAAGATTACTTCTTACTCTATCAGTTCTGAATCTGAGTGATCTGTCTGAAGCAGGTTTAAAGAGAGTATTTTGTTTCTGAGTGAGGAAGAAAGAAACATATTTTAAATAAGCCTGTCAAAATCTTAAATATGCTTTATATAAAATGCTCACAGTCATTTACTTTATCTTTATTGGTGGCAAACTGGAGATCTTAATCTGGTACTGTGATTAAGAAAACAATTTTTGAGATGCTATTTTAGGACTCCGTATTTGCTATCACGTGGCCAGAATTTTAGGGACCTTCAAATTAGTATTTAGCATTTCTTTAAAATATTATAGCGATATAGTTTCTGTTTTCCTACTAATTGGGAAGGAGAGTGCCGGCTGATGAGATTATTACCTATAAAAGGAGATGTTTAGGAGCTAAGTAAATGGAAAGTTCCCACAACTAATGGCAGGGAAAATTGGGGACCGGACTGTGACTGGAGCTGGAGGGATAAAATTGGCAAGCAGATGTGCCTGAAAGAAAGCTTGTGAGGAAAAATTATAATGAGAAAACAAAAAGAAGACAGGCTCGGGAAGCAAATGTAAGAAGAAAATAAAAAATATAAAAGATAGCTTTTAGTTAGCTTGAGGTGGCTTGGTGGACAATTACCGGATTGTCTTCCATGACTATCTTGTAAGCTGTGTGCCAGTAACGCCTACGGAGTAAAGAACCAATTGCTCAGCACGGTGCACAGGGCCTTTCCTGTCTCATGTCCTCATGTAATTCTAGGGCTTCTGCGCTTCTGGCACACAACTCCAGGGCATCCTGTGCATTTTTGTTTTTTTCCTTTGTTCGTAAGTGGTCTCTCTGCCAAGAGTAGTTGCCATTTCTGCCTACAGGAATTTTATCCTTCCTCTGAGATCCATTTCAAACCTTAATTACCTTAAGTTTTCCTAATATACTTTGTTCAAGTCACTCCCACTCCTCACAACTGTCCGCAACTAACATAACTGCTCCAATGTTTATGCCATCAAAGAAGTTATTACAGTGTTTTTTGTTTTGTTTTGTTTTATCAGATTAAACCTATTTACCTTTCTGTCATCTCCACTTATTTGATGGTTTAGAAATGATTTGTTCAGGGACCGGCAGGTGACAGGGTGGTTAAAGACACTGGACTACCACATAGCCAACTGTGGTTTAGTCCTGGACCTGGCACCATGCTTTCTCGATTTCCCTCCCCCTCTCCCTCCCTCCCTCTCTCTCTCTCTCTGCCCCTCTCTAGTTAAATTACAATAAATGAATATAGAAAAGTTAAATAAAATGATTCTTCAAAAAATAAAAAATGACTTGTTCATCCTAATATAGACCTCAGCACATATTTAAAATTGAATAAATAAGTCTTTATTAGATGCATAGTTTGCTATTTGTGTTTTTAGAGAGACTTTAACACTGAATCAGAATCATCCTTCCCTTCAAGGAAAATGGATGGGAGTATATGTATATCTATCTATCTATCTTTTTTTTTTTTAGAGGTTTTTGCTATAGGGCATGTGTACTAGCCAGAGAGAGAGAGACAGAGACAGAGAGACAGAAAATGAGAAATCACCCCCCGGGGGGATGGCCATGCTGTAGTCCCTTCTTTTCCATTCTCCTCTCGGGATCTTGGGCTCCTGGTGTGAGTTAAAGCCACTGGGTTCGGGACTCGAACCACAGTCGGCAACATGGGAGTACAGCGACATAGCCATTATGCCAACGGCTGGTCTCTTATCTATATTATGTGAACATGTATGTAAGTTGGTCTTCCCATTTCTGAGACTTGCTTGGCTTAATAAAAGCTGATTCGCTGTCTGTTATATATGCATACTTGAATACAACAATTATTAAAATTATTTTAATGTAAATGGGATAGATTTTATGTGATTTATTTATTAGTAGTAGTAACAATTAAATACTGTTTGATAAATTTTACAAATCTGTTACGATTTCGTAATATTAGAGCTTAATTCTGTTGGTGAGATTATTTTTTCTTTCTTTGTCTATGGACTCTTACTGTTCTTTGACTTTACTGACCATTTTTTTCTTCACTTTGTTTCAATTGATGAACATTTTGTGAGGTTTTACTATACACTACATATAGTGCTAGTTGTGTAGAAGCTACAAATTACCCCTACAGAGTTTCTGTCCTAAGGAGTTTGCAACTAACTGTGTGCTGGAGTTGAAGGACAAAATATACTTCTTGCTGTTGGCGCTCTTCTAATAAAGGAGACAGAGTTGTATGGTTTGTAGTTCAGAAGAGACTCAAGCACCATGCTTTAACTTTGGGAAAATGGGGCAGAAGGGAGATGCCATTGAGGTCTGGGTGGGAGTGATGAACAGTTGGGGAATTGTTCAGTTTAGTAGCATTCTAGAACAGTGGAAGACAGTGATAGGGTTTGCTGATAGCAAGATCAGCCTGATTTGAAGGGGAGTGAAAGTGAACATTGGAGGGAAGAATTTAGAAAACTGGTGAAGACCTAGATTCCAGTCGTTCATCCTCAATGTGCCTTCAGGAAAAGGTAGTGAAATAGTTTATACTACTTATCCTGAGTACTGTTTATGCTTACAGCAAACTGAAGTATATTAGAGAATTGCTTATGGCACAAAATGAAAGATTGGAAGATATAAAAGAATGGAGATCAATTGTGGATACTAGAGGTAGTGTAGGGGAGGGTGGGAAATGGGAGAGGGTGATAGGAAAGGAATCAAGGAGGAATAAAAAGAAAATATTTAAGGGCCACAAAAATGGAAAATAATCTGAAAATTATTTATAAAGAAATAAAAATATTTATATATGAGAATTAATACAGGATATATATGTATAAAAGAAAGAAGAGAAAGAAAAAACGAACTCCATCCAGGCTCTAAACTTGGCCTGGCTATGGAATGTTTTCTGTAATTCTCAATCTGGTTATGATTTACAAAAGTAATTGGAGGTGTGACTGTTTGCGGCTTTTATTAGGTTCGTGATATAGAGAATAACACAGAAGCCAATCTTGACAGGAACTAGAGTGAATGCAGAAGTTGTAGATAGGGAAACAGTACAACTGAGATTACATTTCAGGAAACTCAGAGTAGTGTTCGAAGTGCTGATTCAGTGTATTTCATGCTTCAACTGTATATGTGTGCACGCGTATGTGTACTTCGAGTCATCAAAGATCTAGATCTTTTTTTTCCTTTTCTCTTTTCTTTTTTTGGTAGTTTTTGCCGTAGAGTGCATGCACTCTCTAGAGAGAGACGGCAAAAGTGAGAAATCACCCCCCGGGGGAATGGCCACTTTGCAACCCCTTCTCCTCCATTCTCCTCCAGGAATCTTGGGCACACATGCACATGTGCCCAGCATGAGTTTCAAGCTATCATGGTCAGCCATGTGGGAGTCCAGTGACGTAGCTGCTTCGCCATCTGCTGGACCTTCTAGATCCTTTTCTAGCTTAGACCGTGCATATTTCTTGTGGGTTCCAGTTTGCATCTGCACTAAGAAAATACAGGATCAAATCACAGTAAGTGAATATGCTTTAGTGTTTGCTACAATATTAAAAATAATTAAGAAGAGTTAGTTGTTAAGATAATTAGTAATAAATAATAGTAAATTCCTCACAAGTGCTATGATGTGGCAAACTATGTCTTCCTATTTGTGGCTAAGCAGTATAGCTATTGATGAAATGAAGGAAATGGATTTTAAAAAACATTTATTCAATTATAGGATTTGAAATGTATCATGAATATTTTAAAAAGCATAAGAAAGACAAAAGCCTCAGGAACCTACTCCGCCAGATTAAATAAATGTTAATATTTGGCTTATGTTGCTTCAGTCTTCTCTGTTTCTGAAGCAGTAGAACCGCAGGCACAGCTGAGGAAGCCATTTGTCCACTTGTGTTCTCTCTCTAGGAATAAGCACTTTCTGAATTTAGTTTGTGCCAGTGCCAGATATTGAAAAAAAAAAGCGCTGTCCATTAACAGTGTATTTTATGATGTTTTTAATATTCTAATATTTTAATATAAAATAACTGCACTTCTCCACATGATTCTCCACAACGCAAACGGTAATCATTTTATAATTTTTTGTTGTCAGCCTAGCATTTAAAACAAAATACATTTTTGTCATAACTTTCTGACCTAATGACACAAATTGAGGTGGCTATAAACTTTTTTAACTGTAATTACATAATATATTTTACTTCGTGACCAAATACATGTCGTTTACGTGTGTGTGTGTTATGTGGTTTGTATATTTGTGATGCTGAGAAATCCTTTCTCTAAACCATAGTCTGTTGTACTATGTGTGATATACTCTGTAACTTTCTAGCAGTACATTCCTAAAATGCTTGTTTTTCAAACTTAATGAATTGATTTTATAACCAAGTAATAAATTGTCACCCATGATTTAAACAATATTATTCTAAGATTAATCTAAAATGGACCTAATGGTAATTAACCTAAAATTAATATTGACTTTAATATATAAACATAATATTTTCTGATGTAATAAAATGCTTGAAACAATAGACAGTACATTAAAATAGACTTTTACACAAGATTTGATTATATTTATTTTGGCTAATTCATTCCAACTAGTTGTCTTCTATAAACTAAATCCATTCATGTTATCCATTTAAAAAGTAAGTATTAATTAATCGAATGCCTGTTGGTTGGAGTAAAATAGCTTCTTTCAGTTTGTTCTGACCTTGCTTTACTTGGAATCAAGGATGGGTGTCATAGTGGCAGGGAAGGAAAGAATCTTGCAGGCTCAGACATTGACCCCCAGATCCATCACCAGGAAATATATACATATGGCCTCCAATGTAATGATGGTGTAATTTATAATATTTCAAGTTTATGATGATGTAAAAGTGACGTACCTTCAGTAGAAAGTATACTTTGAATATCTGTATGGCCATTCTGGTTTTTTTCCCACTTTCAGTAGTATTCAGTAAATTATATGAGGTAGTGAACAATTTGTTTATTTTTTATTATTGTAGATTATTTATTTTATTATTACTTTTTAAAAATCAGAGAAAGACAGAGATAGAAAGAGAAAGTGAGAAAGCAAGCTGCTAGGTCCAGGACTTGAACCTTAGTTAACCATGTGGGAGTCCAGCACCTTAACCACCACACTACCTGCCAATCCCTTAACAATTTATTGGACAGTAGACTTGGTGAGATTATTTGCTCGCCTTTAATTAAAGTAATGTAACTTTTCTGAGCACATTTAATGTGGACTAGGCTAAACTATGATGTGCAGTGCAGTAGGTGTATAAAATACCCTTCAACTACATGATATTTTCAATTTACAATGAGATTATTGGAATATAGCCACGTCTTAAATCAAAGAGCATTTGTATAGACTTACTGAGTCTTTTAATCCTTCTGTCCTTTAGTTTTTTTTTTTTTTCATCTTTTAAAGGAGAGTGTTAACTACATCTTGAATGTACATTCATTCTGTGAAATACAGGATGACTGGAATCTGAACCTCAATTTATTAGAATCTGCCAAGAATATATCTGATTGGCAAAACAACAACCATCATCACCCCAGGGCTTTCTACTGTAATGACTGGTTTTCTCATTGCATTTAAATAAGGGGTAAATGCATTATATTCAGTTTAAGATGGCCCCTTAAGCAGGATTTTTAATTTTTCATCATAAAGCCATTTTGAAGAAATCCTGACTTTCTCAAGATCTCCCTACTTTTTCATTATATTAGCTCTCAGTGAGGGACAGTACTATGTGAATATATATGTGAACACACATACATCCCACGAATGGCAAGGGGGATGTTCTTCATTCCATTTTAGTTTAATGTCCTCATAGAAAATCCAAAGCTACAGGAAATCTATAACCTTTCATATGTCCTAGGGGACAGACAGTTCCATGAGTCCCATACATTGCAGTAGTGTGAGGCGTTTAGGAATTTTCCTTTTTTAACTTGAATTATACCTTTGGAATAGAATGAAAATGTATTAGCTAAACTATATATCCTTAAAATTGTACTTTTCACAATGAATCCTTTATATTTTATTTTGTTTCTGTTTCTTTTTTTTTAAGAATTATTTATTTTTATTTTATTTATTCCTTTCATTTTATTTTAATTTGATCAGAGAAAGACACAGAGAGAGAGAGAGAGCGGGAAAGTGAGAAAGAAAGCCATCAGGTCCAAGACTTGAACCGTGGTCGACCATGTGGGAGTGTCCAGTGACTTAACCACCACGCCACCAGCTGGTCCCTTGTTTCTGTTTCTTTTAAGAATAGGAGTTTAAACTGTAGTTTGGGGTAAAGTAGACCTTAGAAACTATCTCATCCTGTTTTGCTTCGGAGAAAATGACCAGCATATGCTTTTGACTCATCTCTAGGTGGAGGCAACATTAAAGGATGACTCTTAATTTTCTCTAGGTTCCCATATTCTTTTGGTTTGTAGATTATTTTGGAGGCAGCTCTAGGTTTAGAAAGACCTAGAGACTCAGTTCTAACTTACATCTGTCCCTCCCAGAGGCTTGACACATTGTAGAATGTGATCATTCTCAAAGATCTCCTCCTACTTAAGGGACTAATGATTGCTTTTCCTAAGGGCACCAAGGTAGATGTAAATCTTGGGGAGAGGATCCTCCAGTCCACGGATGACTGATGCATCGGCTCTCTTTCTTCTTCTTCGTCTTCATCTTCGTTGTCGTCATCGTCTTCATATTCCTCCCTCTCTTCTCCTTCTCTTCCTTCTTTACTTTACCCATCTACCTCTTCCATGAGCAAGAGAGACAGAGAAAGATATAAAGAGAGACAGTACCCTGAACAGGATCTTGATGCTGCAGTCTACCTCTAGCTCTAGCCAGACCTGGGTCATGGGCATGCCTGCACCCTGTGATCTTGGGAGATCTCCAGAAAGGAACCCAGAGCCCTCCCATAAAGGATCAGCTTGCCAAGTGTTGCAGTTTACCTCTGCACCTTTGTCTGGCCCTCTAAATTTCCTTTACTCCTCTGACCATGCAAAAACTCGACTCTCTCAGTAGTAATATGTAGAACATTTGTTGACTCTTCTGTTTTAACAGTACTTGCCTTCAGCTTATAAAAGTGGAGTGGAATTTCTGAACCTCTGGGTTCTAAGCAGACACTATGTGGACTTTTGTAAATGAAGACATAATACCTAACTAGTCTCCATTTTAGGCATTCTGAGTTATAAGCTGATTATCTTGAAACATTTGACTTGATTTTTTTTTAAGTAAACAAAATCATTTTCTCTTTGTTTTAAAATACTACTAATGAGCCTCGGGGTCTGTTGTTCTTCTCTCATCCTTTGCAGTGTGCCGAGATTTTGCTGTCCTGGAGGACCACACCCTGGCTCACAACCTGCAAGAACAAGAAAGTGAGTAATGGAACTCATTCATGTTCCTGAGGTTGCATTTTTTTTAAGTGGTAGCTTGAGGTTGGTTTCTAAGGGTGAGGTAACGAGAGAACACCATCTTCCGAAGTATTTGTGTAGGCAAATGAATGACACCTGGCTGAAGAATGAAATTTTGCCTGTTTTGAAGTGAGACAGACTGTCAGGGACTGGAATGACTATTGGATAAAAAGGAGGACCTTTTCCCTGGTTGTAGTGATGCAGGAAGGAAACAATGGTTGTAGGTATATCTGGGGTGCATGGAAGACTGACATGGGAATCTATCCCTGCTTCTAGAATAGGGACCTGAACATCTTTTCCAAGCAGCAGTGATCTAAATTAGGACATAGCATGAAGTTTTCTGAATATTTTTGCAATATATTGATAGAAACTATATTGAAGTTATAAATTTTACAAAAGTAGTTTTTATTTTATTTTTTAGAGGATTTTTGCTATAGGGCACGTGCACTCACCAGACAGACAGAGAGAGACAGAGAGATAGAAAGCGAGAAATCACCCCCCAGAGGGGATGGCCATGCCGCAATTTCTTCTCCACCGTTCTCCTCTCGGGATCTTGGGCACGTACACACACACGTACCCGGCGTGAGTTTAAGCCACCGGGCCCGGGACGCAAACTGTGGTGGACTACGTGGGAGTCCAGCAACATAGCCATTATGCTAACTGCTGGTCCCTAATAGTACTTATTTTTAAATAGGTGATTTGTGAATCAATTTCTGTATTGATATAAAAAGTATAAAAATAGCAGTTAATTATGTAGAAGAATGGTAACATGTGATAATAGAAAGACAATGGGGCTAGTTTTAGAATATTTACTGGTACTTTGACTTTACCATGTGACCAAAGGTAAATTACTTAATTTTCCTAATCCTTGTTTTACTTAATGGAAAATGGAAATAATAGCTCCTGTGCAGTCTATGATACAGGATTATTGAGAACATAGAATAAAATGATGGAAGGGAACCTCTTTTAAATGTTAAAATCTTCCTGAGTTTATTATAAGGCATGGTAATTCCTTTCTTTCCTCCTCCCGTCCAGTTGAGCATCATTTAGCATCGAACATTCAGCGGAACCGTTTGGTCCAGCATGATCTCCAGGTGGCTAAGCAGCTCCAAGAGGAAGATCTGAAAGCTCAGGCTCAGCTCCAAAAACGCTACAAAGACCTGTGAGGATTTGGGGAATGGGAGGGAGAAAGGTCAGGACTGGCTTCCTCGTAGAGTGAGCCAGCAGCTAAAGCAGGGGAGAAAGAGATTCCTCCTGTCCCTCTAACTGCTTTCGTTGTTAGCATACAGATCTTTTCAATAGTTTTCTTTCACTTAAAACATTTTCTTTGTTATTGGAACACTTGACTTAAGTCTTAAGACATGTGGGTTATGATATGAACTCCAACACTTTTAGCTGTGTGACTTTGAACCAGTAGGTCAACTTCTCTGAATTTATTTTCCTGACCTATAAGTAGGGAAAATAATCTCTGTCCTTTCTGCTTCCTAGTTTGTTTGGAAGAGCTAATGAAATAATGGACATCAAAGAATTGTATAATTTGTGTTGGGTTCCTTTGCTATTTTCTTTCTTTCTTTCTTACTTACTTACTTACTTACTTAGGGAGATTTTTGCTATTTTGCACATATAGTCATGGAGAGATAGAAAGACAGAAAGCAAGAAACCACCCTCCAGAGGGGATGGCCATGCCACAGTCCCTTTTCATCCAGACTCCTCTCTGGATTTTGGGTACACACGCAAACATGCCTGGTATGAGTTTCAAACCGCTGGGTCTGGGACTCGAACCACAGTCAGCCATGTGGGAGTCTAACAACATAACAATTAAGCCATTTGCTTTGCTGGGTTCCTTTGCTGTTTCCTACCTATATTTGTTGCTTTTCATTTCTGTAGACATTTGCTTTTCAAAAGTAGCAGAATGTTCCTGAAAGCTGAATTGTATACTCAGTTCTCGTCATAATTTCAGTGTCTGACAAAAGTTCTTCCTCAGTCATTTCATTTTTTAAAATTATTTATTTAATTTATTTAGTGTTGTTATTTTAAGTTTTGTCCAGATAGAAACAAAAAGAGAGAGAGAAAGTTAGAAAACAGTTCACTAAGTCCAGGACTCAAACCATGGTCGCCTATATGGGAGTCCAAAGCCTTAACCACCACACCTCCTGCTGGTCCCAGTCATCTCCTTTAATAAATGCAAATAGATCATTTCTAAGGTCCCTTATATAACAATGACTTTCACTCTTTTTTAGTGTTTCAAAGCACACAGAGTACATTTCTTCTCTGAGAGTAGCTCTTAGAACCTAAATTTCTTGTGGTAGATTAAAAAAAATATGTTGAGGAAGAAGGGGTAAAGGGAGAAGTGAGGGGGACCCCTTAATTTAATGTCATATTCAAAAGTAGAAATGCCTATCATTTTTGCTGCCTTCAAAGAAGGGTTTGTCTTTCTGTTTATAATTTGCAGAGAGAGATTCATTCATCATTTTGTTAAGATTTCTGATGTTGTAAACAAACACATTTTTGACTATTGCTAAAAGCACTGGCGATCAGAGATAGAGGCGAGATGTAACCTTTGTTTTTAAGGACCTCAGTAAAATGCCTGAAGCAGTGTGTATCTAGAGGTTCGTGAATGAGTAATGGATAATTGAATTGTAAATTTCTTGCTCAAGAAGGAAAAAAAAAAGACTGGGAAAAGCTTTATAAGACGTGATATATTTCATCTAAACCTTGATGATTAATTTGGTGTTTACAGTGATCATTTAGGAAAACTATTCTAGCTGAAAGGAATAGCATCCTTATGGGCAGAAGGTAAAAGGACCTAGAATCTCATGGTAGCTGTAAGAAATTCAGTATTATTAGAGTGAGAGCATAATTATGGGCATAAATAGGAAATGAGGCCAGAAAAGTCAAGCGATGGCTGCACCAAAGTCAAACGATGGCTACACCAAAGTCAAACGATGGCTACACCAAAGTCAAACGATGGCTACACCAAAGTCAAACGATGGCTACACCAAAGTCATAAAGATGGCTACACCAAAGTCAAACGATGGCTACACCAAAGTCAAAAGATGGCTACACCAAAGTCATAAAGATGGCTACACCAAAGTCAAAAGATGGCTACACCAAAGTCAAAAGATGGCTACACCATCTGAGACTGAACCCTGCATTGAGGGTTATGTAATGGGGACATAACTAAGGGGAAACAGATGAGGGTTTTCGAGGTTCAATGTCACAAAGGACGTTGAGGACCAGAGCTAGAATGTTTCAGAGTTCTGAGTTACCAACTTTAACATTATTCACAGTTCTCTGTTAGGTAGGCCAGTTATGAGATTGATGCAAAAGTTGAGGATTCTCAGTTAGGGGAGTGATAAGGAATATAATACAGTTATTCAGAGATGACTGATTAATTACTGTAACACATGAAAGGAGTGGAAGAATGTCAGGTGGTAAGTCCCAGAAGAGAGAAGAAGCAGTCTATATAGTCTATATTTTGGTCTTACACCGAAAGGTCTTAGAAGTGTTCCTGGCTGAAGATAAGCAAGTTAGAAAGAAGATCTTGATTTGGTTTTCTCTCCCTGTGCTTTCATACAGCTGGGCATCACGGGAAGTATGAAATGTAGCAGATTTTAGAGCTTTTCACTCAGTCTGTGTCCTGGGACCACTGTCCCAAAATCAGGCTTATCAATTGTTTACTCCTTTCTCACTTGTTTATGCGTCCTGAGGATTCTGTATAATTTGTGACTAAACAAGAACTGGTTCTTTTTGGGATTATGGTTTGAAATTAGCTTCATTTGAAACTTTCTTTTCTTTTTCTTTTTTTTTTTTCTTTGTGCCAGGAGATAGATAGACACACAGACTGATAGACATTCTTGTGTCACTTATGATCTTTAATGCTTCACTTGAATTCACCTTCTATCCTATGCATCTGCTTTCTCACCATTTATTACCAGCTCACATGATGTTAGTAGTTGCTTATTCCTATTGAGAGACCCAGACAGAGAAGTCTTTGTAAACTAAGACCATGCTTCTGTGCATGATTCTTAATTATTGCAAGTGCATGAATGTAAAGAAGAAATATAAATATAAATATGTCCAAGTAGATTTTTTTCAAGTAATTCTTTTTAATTGCCAGAGGGCATTTGCACTTAGAGAGAGAGAGAGAGAGAAAGTGAGCAAGCAAGCACCCCCTGGTGGGGCATGATCATGTTTCAGTCCTTCTCCATTTTCCATCCTGCTGGGACATGTATATACACACATCTGGTGTAATTTTCAGGCCTCCGGGGCTGAGATTTGACTGTGATTGGCCATATGGAATCTGGCTCCCTTAACCACTAGACTACAGGGCTGACCCCAGCATTATTTTAATTGATTAAAAAAATCTGATCCTTATTCTTACTACTCTAATATAAGTCTGACGTTTAAGATTAATTATTGAAGCTTATTCATTTTTCTTTTAACTTTGTATTAATGACACAATGGTAATGTTTGTGACCATGAGTAGCTGAACAAATTTTTGTTTATTTTCATTTCTTCGGTTTCTGTGTATAAGAATACCAGAGTATTAGATATTTCATATGAAGTAATTAAGTGAGGAATCTTATCGCTCATAAAATAGCAAGAGAGAGCGTGATCTGCAGTTATCCATATTAGAGGAAGGCTAGAAGTCAGATCTGCAGACTTCTTGTCCAGTGATCTTCCTCCTGACCTTTAAAAATGTTTTGTTATTTCTGGCTTGTGCTCTCTGTCTTCTGTTTTCTTGTTTTCTTTCTGCCATGTGTGTGCATACATACTAGGACACATGTATGTGTGTATGCACACAAATCTGCTCTCATCTATATCTGTTTCCAAACTTGTTCAGAACAACTGTTACGTTACACAAATGAGAATAATTTTTATTCTCTCAGTTTTGTTAGCTTGAAATATTTGGGTTTAAATTCCTCCAGAAAAGTTAGGAGGCTGTTCTCTTCCCTCATCTTTTTTTAAATTTCAAAAAGTTGCCATTAAACATGGAATGTATCACCAAGATTGAAAATTAATGAGTACTTTATGTTTCTAGCCAGCCAGGCTCGTGGGTGTGCCCAGGGCATACCTGGTGTGTTCAGGCTGACCTGGGTCTGAAGCAGAGGTCTCACATGGCTTGAGCATCTCGCAGCGGTGCCTTACTCTCCGTGCCATCACAACTTTATAGTCAGCTCCAGCCACGTTATTGTTTATCTTTCTTTTTTAAGATTTTCCCTCTCTCTTATGAGAAAGACAAACACAAACTGAGACAGGCACCTCCAACAGTCTTCATGCCGTCATCCACCCTCAGTCCCAGCCAGCCGGGATCATGGGCATATCCGTGACCATCTGGTGTGCTCAGAGAGCTACCAGGGTATGAGCCCAGGCCCACTCTCATGTGCGTCTGGTTGTGTTACCACTGAGCCACCACCCAGCCCCTTTTACTCATCTTCCTGAAATTAACAGCTTTGTGGAAAAGGCTGACTCTCTGGAGCTATTACATTCTAGAGTTTTATGCTGATCACTGAGTTTTTGGTTTGGAAACCAGAGTACACTTGTCCCTGGGAGCAACTTTCATAGCCATTTCTGAGAGAACCAAGCTCCATTTTTTTGTGTAACTGCTGTTATTAAGATGTTTTAAAAGATGTCTTCCACCCAAATGGTTTCTCTTGTTTCTCTTACCAGAGTGTTTTGTGAGCTTTGGAATACAAGATGAGATTTACACGTTTTTTTGTCCTCAGTGTTGAGCATAGTGTCTGGCTCATAGTTGGTATTGTTGAAGTTTTCACTAAGTCCATGAATATCGAAAGCAAGTAACTAGTAGAACAAAAGACAAAAGTCTCTGGTAATGTCAGTATTACACCATTTCATTTTCTTGTTTTCTGTGACATCAGCCAGAATCTTCTACTTATTGAAGACCAAAGCTGGGTAGTACACACTTTTTTCTTTTCTTTTGTAAACCTAGTTTTTTTCTTTTTTTTCAATCATTCATTGTTGAAACAGAAAAACATATATATATATATATATACACACACACATACACACACATGTAAATAAAACATTGGAAAAAATCATTTCAAAGTCATACTGTCTTTTCTAGATGACCGTACTATGATTGACATCTTAGTGAGTTTGACCCAGACTTTTTCAGTGTGTCTCTAGTGGGGTATTTCTAGACATTAATTCCGTAGGCTATATCACCTTTGCAGAATCTCGAGAAAATATGCCTCTTTCTGCAGAGTGGCCTCAGTGGGGTTGAACTGATACAATAGTGTGGAAGAAGCATCGGGCACTCCATTGTGGTGTCTCGGGATCAGATTCCATTTGTGCCACTTACTTTCTTTGTGATGGGGAAATAATTTGATTTCTCTGGGCCTCATGTTTCTTATCTGGAACATATGACAGTACCAGCATATTTGCATCATATTGTGAGGATTCATAGTGTATAATCAATAAATTGTAAATAAAATTTTGCTTATTGAGAAAAATTACTAGTTATTTTCTTTATCCATGTTGCTTTCACTTTGTTTTTTAGAGAACAACAAGACTGTGAAATTGCTCAGGAAATTCAAGAGAAACTGGCTATTGAGGCAGAGCGACGACGCATTCAGGAGAAGAAGGATGAGGTACAGCTTACTTAATGCCCCTCTGCCCTCGGAGGAAGGGTGCTCAGCTCTGGCACGGACACATTCCATGTTAACGGCTGCAGAATTTTCCTCCTTTGGGGTTCAGTAGTTCAGCTATTGTCCTGTGCAGGCCACAGTGCCCTTGATCACAGTTGCCCAAGTTGTGAAATCTTGAGAGATTCTATGGATCATCGGACATAAGATGTGAATTAGTTTGCTGGGACTGTGGTAATCTGTTAACACAATGGAAATTTATTGTCTCTCTGTCCTGGAGGCGAGAATGTAAGAACTAGGTGTTGGCAAGGTCATCCTACCTTCTGGAAAGGACCTTTCCTTTCCTCTGCCCAACTCCCGTGACCTCTGGGGTTCAGTGGCATTCCATTGTAGCTTGTAGCTACATCACTTCAGTCTCTGCCTCCATTGATCACATGGTCTTCTTCCCTATGAGTTGTGACCTCTGGTCTTCTTATGTGGACACTAGTCATTCAATTGAGGACTCATTCTAATCCAGTAGGACCTCAGTTTCACTAATTACGACAGCAAAGACTGTGTTTCCAAATAAAGTCACATTCTGAGGTTCTGAGTAGAGATGAATTTTCAGGGAGCAGTCTTATGTAGCTTACTGCAAGGTATATGTCCTTGACTTATTCTTGCAGTTTTAGAGGATCGGACTTCAGGTATAGCCTGAATAAGAGCCAGGGAGTAGTCCTGGAGAGAGGCCAGGAGCTGGCATTGCTCTCACTGTCTCTGTTTCTTAATGGTTTCATTTTCCTATGCTCTGTTAGCTCAAAGAGCTATTTTGTGTGATTCTGTTTTTAAATTGTATGATATGTAAAGGTGAAAGGAGTTGAATTTTGCAATAATGTTTGTTTTGTGAGAAAATTTGAATTTAACTATCATTTTCTTTTATGTTATATATTTTTTAAATTGCCTGTTTTAATGACACCATGGATATGTATTTACAGAATTCACATAGCTTATATCATACCTTAACAATTAATGTTATACACATAGAACAGTTTAACAGTAGCAGTCTGTTTAAAATGTTAAAGAAAACCCTTTATAAGTGGACAAGGTTGTGTTACTCATAACCTGTACTAAAGTCATAAACATCATCCTCTTCAGTCACTTTATCCAAGGTAAAAGATCCTGCAGACCCGTTACCTGGTACGGACTCTTCAGGTTGTGCCACCCACATCTCTTCTGCAGGGGATGTGTTTGAAGCCCTTTCGTCCACTTCTGCATCCACACTTTCCTGGTCACTGTCCATGTCTTCATCCTCCTCCTTTTCCTCCTGTTTCTTCTGTTTTTGTTTTGGCAATCCTTCAGGTATATCCTTTTCTTCCGTTACCCCGTTTGTCAGACCCAGGGACTGGAAAAGGATGCTATTGGCTAAACGAGGACCCCTGATGGCTTGTTTGCTGTGTGGGGTGTTTTGTAGTTCTTTCAGATTAAATCCCCATTTCATGTCTGCCTTGATACTCTCATTAAGATGTGGAGGAGGAGTCCAGGATGTAGGGACATGGCAACAGTAACCTAAAGAGGCACCTGTCCACTCAGATCATAGCAGTTTAGCAGCATGTTCAACACTTGGGCTTCCCCCTTTTTGATGCAGACCTCTTCTCTGAGCAAAGCATAGTGAGAAACTCCAGTGAATTCTTACAGTCTGGGCCATTGTATTTCAGTACTACCTGTCGAGTGTCAGTCTGGGATAGGATGGCACTGGCAGCCTCTACTGGCCTTAGTGCTTCAGTGCTTGCTGGACTTTGTAGATCAAGTGCAGCGGAGGAGTTAAGTGGAGAGACAATGAGGCATGGACTGTCTATGACTGTAATCTGTTTGTCCAAGGGGACAACCTGCATGCTCCTTGTAAGTCCCATGGATACACCAACGTTGCATATGCTTTTTTGTTTTAAGCTATTGATGCTGCTGCTTTTGCCCACATTTGGAAACCAATTACTCCAACCAAATAGATGTGCCAGATGTCTCCTGAAAACCTCATAGAAGTTTCCAAAGTCCTTGTTTTCCAAAGCAGACTTCACTCTTGAATGGAGCAGCCTTCTTCTTTACCTTGGTTATACTCCTTTTGTCCTTCTGATGTGTCGAAGCTCTGAATACCACTGTTGGCAATTATTTCTTCAAATAATTTAGCCAGCTCTCCAAATTCTCTCTTGGTACCAGATCTTATTTATTTAATACAAGTACGAACTTTTTCTGTCCACTCTGGACAATAGCTTCTTCTACCTGAGGACATCTGCAACCGAGAGGCTCTCTGGCATCCAGTACCTCTAACAAGACATCTGAGGCTTCAGTCATCTTTTTCAGTTCCTGACAATATATAACTTCTTTGGGCTCTGTTTAACAGACTTGGTTCTGTTCTTAGTGTTGCACTGCCTGGATTCCTCCTTCACAGGTTCCACATCGGATGGCTTAACATCAGGGTTAGCTTCAACTTTTCTTTTCTTTTCTTGTTCCTTCTGCCTGTTCAGTTTCTGCTGCTGTTTGAGTTCTTCAAGTCACTGTTTTCTCAGCTCAGCTTCCCGAAGAAGAGCCTCCTTAAAGGGAGCACAATTTGGAACTCCTGGGTCTTTCTTAGGCTTCTTATGACCCCATTTTTTAGCTTCCTTCCTCAATTTTCGATGGTGCTCTCAAATCTTTTTTTGGATCTTATACTGCTTATGGCAGGTCATGCGCTTACTTGTTTTCTTTAATTTTGGCCGCTTCATGGTGGTTGTGGAACTGGTCCAGGCAGCAGAGACAGGAGAAACAACATGCTTCCACGGGCGCCATGTGTGAACTCTTTTATGTTATATTTTTAGCACTTCCTGTAAAAAATTCTTACCAGTGTACATCAAGTCTATGTCATCTTTCTTTCATACCTATTATACTATTACTAGCTTCCGTTTTGAATTAGAATAGAGAAGAAGATGACTTATTGTTTTTAATAGTACAGTGACCATGCAGTTTGCTAAATACCTATAAACATTTTTGAGGGCTAAAGGGTCATTATTAATAATTATATAAACTGGGACTGTGTTGGACATACCGTGATAGGGTTATCAGTAGGCTAGCCTACATACAGTACTGCTTCCACTGAGCCATCTTTGTTTCTGTAAGACTTCTTTTTTCGATACCAGTGAGTATGAGACACCTGGTATTTAAGAAAAAACTGTGGCTATGTGCTATCAAAACTGCAAGAATGATTATTTTATATTCTTCCTGTTATCAACACAAGAGGCTCTTTCTTATTACAGGATGTGTCAGGTCTTAAAGACTTTGCTTTGGTCATGAACTGGGAACTGAAAGAAGCAATTATATTTTGTAGACAGGAAAGCGTCTATTTTAAAAATAACAGTAATGAAAGTTGGCTTCTTATAAATGCTACTTGGTATCCCATTTTTTCCCCCCTTCTTTGGGGAAAAAACAGGATAGAAGAAGAAATAGAAACACTTTATATTTAGGCCTATATGACTTACATAATAACCACAGTAAGTAATTTCATGGTAATACTGTATAAATTAAGTGTTGTAGCGATTAACTCCCCTTTCGGGGTGAAGAAAAGTTAAGTTAAAGAAGGAAATTTTTGATCTCAAGTTATAAGCTGCCAGAAAAGTGTCTGTATAATTCAGGATCCCTGACTGACTGCTTCTGACTCAGATACGCTGTGGCACAACAGAAACATATGGGCTTTGGAGTTAGTCTAGCTTAGATTTGAATTTTAGCTCTTTAATTTTTAGCAGAGTGATTTCAGCACCTCCCTTCACCATATAGAACCTTGAGTTTTTAAATGGACTAGTCATGAATGTTGCACATGTCTTAATGGGCTGTTGAGAGGGTTCCATGAGATCTTATGTAGGAAGCCTCTGGTATGTACTGTACTATGTTAATGATTGCTCATTCCTTTCTATATTCTTGCCAAATGTTTTTCCCACAGTTCTGCCCTTAAAACAACCGTAATGTCTCCTATAGAGAGATATGTGCTAAATTAGGAAGGAGAAAATGAAGACAAGCTTAAGTGTGTTCCAGTGAGTGGGATTTGAGGGGTCTTTAAGCATTTTTCTGCCCATGCAGCCTCCCATGAACTTGCCCTTCTCTACTGTTGACCTACTGGAATATTCTTCCTCTCCCAGTAGAGTGGAAAAGCTAGAGAAATTCAGTTGTGGAGGTTTAGTGACTGGATTACACTAGTCTTTAACAACTTCTTTCAGATACTTTTCAACTTAAGCTTTAGATTCGAAGATGGCTACTTTACCAAGAAGTTCTTTTATCCTAGGAAAATGTGGCTTTCAGCTGACTAGTATACTGTAATAATAAATGAACAAAATCTGCATTGTGAGGCTTGTCTCTGAAGGATGTGTGATAATGCTTTTTATTTAGTCCATTGGAAATGGCGCCTTGAAGGCTGGCGAGACCAAGACTGAGACAACAGTGCTAATTCTTATGCGGGCCAATTTTGGAAAAAGCATTGCCCGTTAGTCATGAACTGTCCTACTTTTGTTTCGTTTTGTTTTGTTTTTCCAAATGTGTTCTTCTACTTCCCTGTAGTTAATAACTTCTTACTCAGTAGGAGAGCAGTGGAAAATTCCTTTCTGGACTTTTACCCAGATGTTTTTTAAGAGATTTTTGGAGGTCAACTCTTTTGAGTAGTTTATAACCCCTTCCTCCCTCAAAATAATCAGAGGAAGAGACGAAAGCCCCATTTTTCTTAGGTGGAAATTTTTTCTGAATAGTATTTCATGTGTGAAGTAGTGGAGTAATACAACTATGAGTGGGTGAATTAGCATCTCCAGCTTTGTTACAGTATAATTTTACTGTGCTTGTTTACAAAGCACAGATGTAAGAAAGTAGCATTTTATTCAAGAAGATAGATGTGGAAAAGTGAAAAAATTAAAAAAATAGATTTTTTTTTAATCTTCCCGGCATCGTGGGCTGTCTTGTTTCCCTCCTTTAGTCCTCCTATTTTCCTTTTTCTCTCTTTCTCCTGTTGCTTTTTTTCTATTTCTTTTTCTCTTCCTAAAAAACAACATTAAAATATGACACTTTTATATAATGTCTTAAATGGTACTTGCTTTTCTCTCCAGGCATTCTAATGCAGGAGCTTTGTAGCACTTGGGTATACTGGTCTCCCTAAGTTTGTGATTAATAAAGTGGATTAATTCCATTGGGACCTTTGTCTTTAGTCACAGAATAAGCATTTGTTAATGTGGGTTAATAAAGCCACAGAATGTCTATTTAGTTCATTTAACTTAGTTATTCTTAAAGTGTGTGTGTGTCTGTGTGTGTCTGTGTGTGTGCATGTGTGTCTCTATGTGACTACCTGTAGATATATATATATGTATGCATTTGACCCTAGGTCCAAATTTTATGTGTATGTGCAACTACTTAGGGAAAACCTTTTTTTTTTTTTATTTTCCTTTTGCTTAAGTAAACATTAGCATGGCCAAACGTGTCCTGAAAAGTTATTGGCACTGATCCACTAATTTGATGCCAGTTATAATATGAACCATTCAAGGGTAAACTTAGTAACCAATTTACATTTAAAAAGAATGTAATGTGAACCATAGTACATTTTCATAGCATTCTTAAGGTGATTAAAATTTCATATTCTTAAAGAATATCTATATAATTTTGTAATATTTAGATAATAGCTCTAATAGCAATGTGTTTTAGCTATTAAAAAATTTCCTGTGTTTTGGAACCTTAAAAATAATTATATATCCAGAAAGGGAGGTGAGAGAGAAGACTTTGCTTCAAAAGATTCTTTTTCTCTCTCTCTCAGCTTATTCTGGTTACATTGATGTTTTTACATTCATAAAATGGACATTTTCCTATTTTCCTGGTTTTATAGAATAATACTTGTGTGGGATTTTACCTTCTTTGAGATTCCTACTGAGTTGGAATTTAATATGTAATTGCTAGTTAATAAAAGTTCAGCAATCCGATCTTTTTAGACAGTCATTTGTCATCTCTTTTTGTTTTTAAATTCAAGAATTCCTTTTCTTGAAATCCACCATCATTGTAAAATAGTAATGAAAACTTTAAGGGAGACGTAATCTTGCTATAAACCATAAGAAGACCCTAAGTAATGCAACACCTTTTTTCCAGTAATTTGTCATCTACTTGGAAAAGATGTGCCAGGCTCCTTGTGGGTCCACTGCACCTTGTTTACATTAATGCCTAAGAGCACTCAACTTTACATATCTTACATTATGCCAATGGTTTTGCTTATAATACTTAATAGATAAGAACTTTAAAGATCCTATATCCTGATTTTCTACTGGTCCCTAGTAGTGTTTGGCCCATTGAAGTCAGTAAATAAATTGATGTTTTCATTAAAATGACTTCCCTCTAACATTCTGTAGAACCATATCTGTGCCTTTTTTTATATTATAGTTTCAAATTTTCTAGTAGTATGAGCTCGAATTAAAGAAAATGGGGAGGGGAGATACAACAGTAAATGCCGAGTCCAGTGTATTTACACTAGAAAGTCATCTGTGTGACAGGGCTATTTCTACATATTAGCCAAAAGTAATTCTATGTATTTCATTAAAAAGTAATTGAAAATGTCTTTAAAAGGGTTAACGAGGGGCCAGCAGGTGGCTTAGTGGTTAAGGTGCTGGACTGCCACATGGTTGATTGTGGTTTGAGTCCCAGACCTGCTGGATTGAAACTCATGCCGGGTGCGTGTACATGCATGTCCATAATCCCTAGAGGAGAATGGAAAAGGGATTGCGGTGTGGCATCCTGCTGGGGGATGATTTCTCACTCCCTCTCTCTGTCGCTGTCTGTCTCTGGTGAATGCATGCACCCTATAACAAAAATCTCTTTGTGGGGAAAAAAAAAAGCTAACAAATTCTTTTAGATTTACTTTTCCAGGTTATATTATGTAGAATACTACTAACTGTATAAATCTTAATTTTCAGAATGATAACAGGTTTCTTTTTAATCAGTGTTTTATAATATATGGCTGTGCATTTCAAGAAATTAGATATGTTACATGCTTTCTTTTGAGTGTGCTTTTATTTTGGAGAATATTTGGTGACTGGTACCCTGAGGAAAAGAGCTTAGGAAATGCTATTCTAGACTAGCGTTTAACAGGAAGAAAGCCAAGGATCATGTTCTAGGTTAGCCGTATCAAAGGACTGTGACTAATAATTGCCATCTTTACTTTGTTTAGGGGAAAATAAAACAAACGCACTGAATAGAACTGTGGAAGAATAGGGAAGAGAACTGATTGTTTAAACCTCTATTATAATATAGTGGCAGTTTTCCATTGTATCTTTTATCCTTTCCTTTCTGGAGCCTGGCAAATCCTTTCTTCTCATCTAGATGGAAGGAATCTTACTCAAAAAGAGCTGAGAGGGACCAGCAGTTGGTGTAATGGCTGTGTCACTGGATGCCTATGTAGTCGACTGGGTTTGAGTCCCGGACCCGATGGCTTAAACTCACACCGGGCCCGTGTGCGTGCGTGCCCAAGATCCTGAGAGGAGAATGGAGGAGAAGGGATTGCGGCATGGCCATCCCCCGGGGTGGGGGGGGGTAGTGATTTCTCACTTTCTGTCTCTCTGTCTCTGCCTTCTGGTGAGCACACATGCCCTGTAACAGCTGAGAGTTTAGAAGAGCAAAAGGATTGGGGTCTTAAAGTCATGGCACATCATGATTACTGTATTTTTACTGAATTAAAAGCACTTCCTTTGACTAATACATTGTAAAAGAAGGGCATACTTTTTGGTTCTTCACGTTGGAAATTTTTTGAAAGAGTGGCTTTTACTGTTTATTAGTTAGGACTAAATTCAGTCGCAGGAAAGCAGTTATAAAGTCCTTGGAAGGTAGCTTCATAATTTCTGCTGCAATTGGAGGCTGATTATTTCCCTGTGTATGTTTTTATTTTTCCCTCACAAAGGGGATTTTTTTTTGTTTCTAGTAAGGAAAATGACAGAAAAATGTAGTTGTGGATGCTTAATAAAAATGATGTGTTTACATTTTTTTCCTTCTACAGTAAATAGTATAGGAATTTGGGAAGTTCTACTATGACTAATAAAATAGTGTTTGGGGAAGAAGCTATCTGTCCCACCCCTTTTTCTTTTCCTAGCTGGTAAATATATCACTGTGTAAGACATCGAAGGTAATGAATCTGGGAAAATGACTGGCATCTGGTAAACACTCACAGATTTATTAAAATGATCCATGTAAGAGTCAAAGACATTTGACTTTATGATTGAACATTCCAAATTTTTTATTATATAGATAAAATTTGAAGACCGGAGAAATTCACATTGGTAGTTACCATTTCTTCCCCACTGTCTCTTTAAATCATCTTTAGCATGAACTGGAAAGCAAAAGAGAAACCTTCTAACTTTCTGGTTTTAGGGAACAGTTTTTCTTTCTTTCTTTTCATTTTTTCCTCTAGAATTATTTATTTCATTCACTCTTTATTATTATTATCATTTGATTGGACTGAAGAGAATGGGAGAGAGCAAAAGAGAGGGAAGAGTGAGAAAGCAAACCACCAGGTTTGGGACTTGAACCATGGTTGGCCACTTGAGAGTCCAGTGCATTGACCACCAGACCACCTGTCAGGCCCCTAGGGGATAGTTTTCCTATCAAAGAATTAGAAATTAATAGTTCTACGCTTGAAATTTTTAAGTTAAAAATATAGAAATGACAAATAACGGTCCCTCCTCTGCCTCCCCAAAAAAAGAAAACAGAAAGAAAGAAAACCATTCTATTTAGATTGGTAAACTGTTTTATTAACTAGCATTTAACATATTCTAACCCAGTAGGGATTTCAAAGAAAGTACAATTGTCTTCAGTGAAACTGTCCTTTTCCTCTCATTCTTAGTCGCAGTGTTTTGTGAGTGCCTCCTGCTCAGGAGTCTGACACAATGGCATGGGTTTTTACAAGCTTATTTATCAAAATAAGACTACTTAGTTGTGCTTTGCTTAATGATAGGGATACATTCAGAGAAATGTGTAGTTAGATGATTTTGTCATTTTGCAAACATCATAGAGCATATTTATACAATCCAAAATTCTACTACACTCTTAATCTATAATATATAGCATAGCCTGTATTTTCTGTGGGACCGTCATTGTACATGTGGTCTGTTGTAGACTAAAACATTGTTATGTGACACACATCTGTATATCACGTGTATGTGTATTGTTTGTAAATCAGTTAAAAACAGTGTATTAATTATATATTTTAGGTTTGAATCAGCATTTGTGTAATAGAATATGAGAAATTTTATTTATTTATTTTTTTGGAATGATTTTGCTATAGGGCGTGTGCGCTTGCCAGAAAGACAGAGACAGAGAGACAGAAAGTGAGAAATCATTCACCAAGGGCGGTGGCCATGTCTCAGTCCCTTCTCCTCCATTCTCCTCTCAGGATGTTGGGCACCCATGCACACGAACCCTGCGTGAGTTTAAGCCACCAGGTCCAGGACTCAGACCACGGTCGATTACATGGGAGTCCAGCAACATAGCCATTACACCAACTACTGGTTCCTAAAAAAGATTAGATTATTAAGGCTATTTTGATTTAAAAAAAAAAAAGGTGAAAATATGGATAATTATGGCTAATTCACCTAGTCTAAGAATCAACTTGTTTCTGAATAGACATGAAAAATTCTGATTCTCTTCTATGAATTTTTTTTTGAAAGATTTTCGCTAGAAGGGTGCATGCACTTGCCAGAGAGGCAGAGAGAGACACAAAGCAAGAAATCACTCCCTCCCTTAGGGAGATAGCCATGCTACAATCCCTTCTCCTTCATTCTCCTCTTGCGGTTTCAGACACACGTACAAATACACCTGGCTTGAGTTTCAAGCCACCAGATCTGGGACTTGAACTGTGGTTAACCACATGGGAGACCAGCTCTTTAACTACTCTGCCACCTGCTGGACCCCATATGAGCTTTCAGTCTTAGTGTATTCTTTGAAATTATTCAGAAATTTTCAAGAGGAAGAGTAGTAATTCTTGCTTCAAATTTGTATTATTTTCATCTAAGCATTTCTCATATTTCTCATGAATATAAAGAGGAAATATCTCAAACTGCATATGATTGTTATTACCATTTTTACCAGTGAGTATTGCTGCCATATTTGTAGCAACCTTTAATAATCTGATCAGAGCTGGCCCTGTAGCACAGTGGTTAAGACCTGTGCATGGGGAGTCAGATCCCACATGACTGACTACAGTTCAAATCTTACCCTTTGAGTTACATTAAATTTCTCCTTTTAGAAAGCCTGCCTCACTCATCTTGAGCATGTGCCGCTCCCTACTGTGTGGTCATTGTTGGCATTTGTACTGCATGGACAGAGCCCATGAAAGCTTGGCAGTGGAGTATCTGACTCCATTGTATGGAGTTTGTTTTTTTCTGTTGTAATGTTTATTTCCATTTACTCTTGTCTTTGCAGGACATAGCTCGCCTTTTGCAAGAAAAGGAGTTACAAGAAGAGAAAAAGCGAAAGAAACACATTCCAGAGTTCTCTGGAACGAATGCTTATGGAGATAGTTACTATTATGAAGATGGAGGTAACAATGCCTACATAATGACCTAATCTCCTTAGACTCACCCATAAAATGCCCCTTTAATTATGTTTGTAAAGTAACCTTGGGGACTTAGGAATGTTTCTCTTATCCCCAGGTACTGGGTACATTTAGATTCATGGCAGCATTCTATTTGAATCCTATGAATACATCTATTCCTTAGTTGAGCAACCAGAGACATGTCTATGACTGTTAATACTTGAATATGTTGTTGTCAAACTTGGCACACATTCTTTTGCACTGTGGCCACTTGGAACACTGTGTTGCATTCTAAGCACATACAGTGGGGTGTGGGAAATAGCTGATGAGTCTCTGGATTTAACCTTTCTCAAGAAAGTCTGGACAGTACTGTTGGAAGCAGCCAGGTGGTATGAATAAAGAAGGCACACTATGCATCAGTTAGGGGTAACAGACAAAACTTTACATGCTTTCTCGTCTTTTAAACTTGGTCCAATAGTTTAGCCGGTGATGACAATATTAAATTTTAACGTTCACAGTTCACTTTTTTGTGCTTTTGATTCTCTCTTTGCTATCCGATACCATGCTGAATAATTTCTGAGAATCCCTTGAGTTCTGCTTATCTGGTGCCTACTTTTGCATTGTGGTGGCGGTGCTGGTAGTTGTGGTGATGGTGACTCTTTATCTTAAACGTGTGTTGGGAAATGAGTATTTGCAAGAATCCTTCAGTCTTTCAAAGGAAAGACATTTCCTGTAGTTTCAAGAGTCAGTTTTTATTGAAGTGAGCTTGGAGATTATTCTTAGGATAACAACAGAACAAAACCTAAAGGCAGCTTGTAGAGAATAAAGATTTTAAGGTCAGTGATCCCAAAAGGCTTTGCAAACCAATTATCAGCTGCTTTTCTATAATGCCTTTATGAAAGGTAAGATGCGTTTGTCATTGATAAATAGAATGAAGAGAATGCGCGTGTAGATGTAGGATTATTGTAGTTTGAGAATAAGCTGGCTCAGTTACATTATTTGTTCTAAATTTACTGTAACCTGAAGAGCTCACCTCTTTGGCCTGTTCAGTAAGTAGGTTGATTCTCTATCTACTGCTTGGTGTGTTTTTTCTCTGTATGTAAAATGTTCAGCTCTTTTTTGATAGCCATTTTTCTTATGCTGTTTTTTTTTTCTGATGAAATAATATATATGGTATCATTTAAACAGAAAAATTATTACTGTATCATGCTATACTGTATACCAAAGGGTAAAGAGTTACTCTTGAGCTTCAATTAAAATTTCTATAATGTTGTCTGGTGTTTTTCACTTGCTTTTATCTTCAATTCTTCTCTGGAGGCATGCTCACTGTAAATAAAAGCAACTATTTTAAAATTTTTGGCTTATAATAAACATTAGGATGGCAAGTAATCAAGTATGCTAAAAAATTAATTTGAGCTTTCTTCTATAAAAGTCACTTGTACTAACTAGAATTGAGATTCAAACCTATTTGTTTTGATCAGAGTAGAAAACTCTGGTGTTTTCTACTCTGTGATTTTTCAGAGACACTTAAAAGTTAAAAAAAATATGTATTTATTTTAATTACTTTTTGTAAACTTGTAGAAACTGGCACATGTTCTTGTTTTTGAGTGGTGGTGGTGAGGGAGTATGAGCAATAGTGAGCTACTGAACATGAGCGTGTGAACACTGGAATTTGTTTTGCATCAGCTGTTTTGCCAGAAAATTATATGAGGAAGGCTTCAAATATGTTCATGGACAATGTATATTTTGAAAACACCCATGCATGGATTTCTAAATCTTGCTGTGCTAAAATAAACTCACACTCTAATTTCCATTTGTCATGAACTTTTTGAAATCTCTGAACATGTAGTCCTCAATTTATATACCTCTGAGCTCAACCTAGTTGGAGTCTACTGAAACTGTGTTACAATTCAGTTTATATTTTACAAAGCAGTCCTTACGTTTTTTGCAGTGTTCCTTTTCCAACACATCTGGGATCTTCTTTATGTGTTCTTCTTTATCTGTGTGATTGGACTTTTGCGCTACATAATCAGTTTATCATTACAGAAGTGCTATTTTTTTCAGCTTTTATTTCTCTTAAACTTTAATAAATTTCTCTCTTAAAAATCATATATAGATTCTCTACAAGTTTGAAATGATCCAAAACAACGAATATATATCAACTGTGAAATGACATACATTACTCTTTCATGAGTCCATGTTTTTCTTTCAAAACTATTTACTTGTATTGTCTTATTAGAGATTTTCTTTTTTAGGTCGTGGTCTTTAGAGTTATATGACCATGGTTAAACTTCTTTCCCTTAGAATAATTATAATTATAAAGAAGTTACTTACTGTAATTACTCTGATTCTTTTTTTCCTCATCCATAAAATGGGGATTCTGAAAATATATCCTTCACATGAATGTTGAGATCAAACAATTAATTTTGATGAAGGACTTACAAATTTTCAGGTACAGTTGCTTATACATATATCAATGTTATAAGAGTGCAATGTAATATTTTGTTTATCTATAAATTATCTTATTTGAAAGACAAACATGGAGGCACACATGAAATATGCATACATATATATATATGTTTATATGTGTGTGTGTATATATATATTTGCATATGTATTGGCAGTGAGGAAGTTAATTATATTTGCCAAATAACTTGGTCTCAAGGAGTGCACAAATCTCAAACTTCAAATGGAAGGGAGTTTAAAGGATTAAACTGATTTTCCACCATCGTCTTTTTTTCCCCTACCATATTTAAAAGATATTACAACAGGCAAACTAAAGAATAAGTCTTTTTTCCCAGACAACTCTGAAACTTTAGTGATAGCTCTGTAGTAATATTTTGCATTGTATTTCCTTAAAGTAAAATTATCATTATTTCTTGGCTATTTAGAAGATTTATTTTATTTTATTTGAAAATAAAATAAAAACACAAAAGCAATCTTAACTCACAAATATATGTCAGAAACAAAACGCTTCTTGTCTTTTTTGGGCCTAAAGGTGGACTTCACTCGTGCAATTCTCTGTGGGCACATTGGTATTAACACAATAAACCTTTGTTCCCTGGATATGGTCATCATTTAAGTACCTGGTCAGTATTACATATAATTCCTTTATTAAATTAATAATATAAAAACAATAAAAATACCTAAAAGCCAAGAAAATGTATAATCCGTTAATTTTTTCTGTTTCACATCAAGCTATGGTAGCCATTTCAAATGCAATTCAGCAAATACTAAATTCCACTAGGGAGCATATTTTTGTTATTTTAGCAACTTTCTATGGAATTACAATTTTTAAAAATTTAATGTGAAATCAGTATGTTCTTCCAAGGTACACGTTTTACTCACTTCCTGTTTTCATAGTTCGTGTATGCCTAAGTGAGATCAGACAAAAGCGTCCATCAGTGTTGCTTGTGAGGGTTTATGTTAAAATTGAACACTCATATTCTTACCACATACTGTGTTGTTATACAAAGAATATAGTATCATAAAATTTTTTGAAAGATATTTTGGAAGTGATAGCTTATTCTTTGTTATTATGACATCCCTTTAAAATTCTTTTCTCTCTTGAATTTCAACTCGGATTGGGAATGGAACTATTAAAGATAACAGAGTCATTTACTCACTTAAAATTCTCCTCTATTTGGTCCTCATCCAGACCAAACTGTAGTGAAGGGCTGTTTTCTAAAGTGACTGGGAATGTTTGCTTTGGCCACATGAGGGGGAAAGATAAAGGAATATCAAATGTGGATCATTTCCCTTCACCAAGCAAGAACAAGCAGCATTCTGATAGAGCTTTATTGTCATTTTCATTAAGAATATTTGAAAACCTCTGACTGAAATCACAAAGCTTAAATTAAAAAAAAAAAAAAACCTTCAACCCTACTTTCCCCCTATTCTAGCTTCAATTTGTTTTTTTTTTTTTTTAAGTTGAATTTAATGTTTAATTGTTGCGATTTTTGTTATTGGCAAATATTAAAGTACTCTGTTAACTTTATCTAGTAATGATCTAATTCTTTCAGATTTAAGTTATTTCACTTAATTTTAGTTTTTTGGATACATATCTAGAATTCTTCAATTTTACATGGACCATTCCTGTAAATGTTCACCCCCTCTTCTTAATTTGTTAAAAAAGCAGTCTTTTCCATTTTTAGAGGATGTTAAACTTGGGCCCTGACTCCCCCCTGTGCAGTGAGTTTCTATTCTCATTAAGTTAACCTTCATTTTTATTTCCCACATCCCTCCACTTCTACTCAGACCAGCCAAGGTCAAGGAGGGCCAGGGAATTGGGTTCTGGATTCTCAAAGTCTTGTAGAGTCCAGACTGATGGTGAGACTGTGAAACAGAGGAAAAAGAAACCAAAACATCCACTGGAGAACTTGGAAGAGATGGAAGAACATTGCTCACCAGAGGGATCCCTGCCGTCGTCTAGCTGGGATAAAGTGCCGGCTGATTCCCGAATTCACAGCGAGCAACGTGAAAGAAAACGGTCTAGTCAGGAAAGACCCCGGAAACCTGCCCTGCCCAAGATCAGCGGTGAGGTGTTTCTGAGAGCCGAATGTGATGACCAGGAGGCTAAAAGTAGCCATCGAACTCGAAATCACGATAAAGAGCCTCGGCACCAAGACTGGCTTTCACCCAAGTCCCCACAGAAAGCAGGGCTTCCGTGCAAGGAAGCTGTGTATGGGAGGGACCGTGGGCAAGGGGAGCACAGAGGAAGGAGACACAAGCCCAGCACTCCTCCCTCCTCAGAGAGCGAGGAGCACCTCTCCCTCCGTGATGCAGGTAATAACGGCCAGTCACCTGGGAAGAGCTGGTCCTGTGTACCTATGTGGAAGCCAGTGTATTTAATCAGTCTCTTAAGTGGTCTCTTTTCCTCTTCAGTTTATGCTCCTGGCTTTGAAATAAATCCTGGAACCAAAAGAGGTATTTACATAACCTCAGGGCTGGTTAGGAAGGAACACATTTCTATCTTTCTCCTCCTGTGAGAATGCACTGATTCCGGAGAAGGTGTCTCCATATCCAGGTTGCAGTGGAGGTGCCCCTCTCAGATCCATACGTCAGACATTCTGACATTAAATCAAAGCTCCAGGATGTCTGGTTTTACTTCAGTGAACCCAGAAGACCCGGTGATAACTGCATTCATTGTGTTTGCCTCGCTAAATGGCCAGTAGGGCTGGACGCACTAGATTTTCTGGATCTCATTTTTTCTCATCTGTAAAATGAAAGGGTGGGTGGGAAGGAATCTCTGAAGACTTCTTTAAATTATGCACCTTGCTTTAATTTTGTCAGATTAGCCATTTGCTAATAATGTGGGTTTCAGGTATCACATATGTTATCATCTCTGGAGTGAGACTTGGCAATTTGGGCATGTTTTAGACCTGGAAGGGATTCTTACAAACGTAAATTGTAATGCTAACTTTCTCCAGCTCTGTCTCTAATTGCCGTTCTAAAGCGCCAACACAAGTTAATTCTTGATACCTGCGTGAGAATGAGGTGAATATTAGAGGTAAACCTCAAATTCCTGACGTCTTAACGCAGTAATAGCTCTTTATTGTCTGGAAATGGCTGAGGGGATGTTTTTTACATATTATAAGAGAAGTTCGCATCGCACTTTGGTATTTTAATAGAACATACTCACCTTCCTGGTTACATTTTGCTTTTACTGAATTTTTACAGAAAAGAAAAGAATCCTGAAAAAGAGTACAAAGGAGGTACCTGTTCTTATTTTCTTCTTCAACGTGGTTCAGTCAAGCTCTTCTTACAGTTGGGAAGCTGATTTCTGGGTTGTAGGCTCATGTTAATTCAAATTTTTGTAATCACACGATTTCTTATTAAAGGACTTGGTTATAAAGAAAATTAAAATTCAGTTCAGCCAGCCTTACTCAGTATCTCCCACAAATATTCTTGCCTTGGGCTTTATGCTTGGATCTGAACCTCAGAGTTAATAGTCAAGCCAAAAAGATGATATGTGAACGAATCAGATAGGTTAATTAGGGAGACACGACCAAAGGGCTGTGGGGAATAGAGAGAAAAACACGATCTATTTGGAGTAGGTTTATCTGGGATTCGTACTCTATCCAGGTTTAGAAGGGGCTCGCAGGGGTTCCAGAGGGGTGGAAGGGGAATGATTACACTCTGCGCTCTCTACACTTCTGTTTCTGCTCATCGGACCTTATGAGTGTGTGCTCTGAGGGCTGGTTAGCTTTGTGACTTTTAGTTATGCTCTCGGGTGTTTTAAATAGACTTAGGAAGCGTGAAGTAAACACTGAGTCACAGGCTCCACTCTGGAGTTGCGGGCAAGTGCTGTGTTTATTTCACTAGCACAGTGGTTTAAAAACTTTGGGCCCAAGTGCAGTAGAGTGCTGTTCCAAAACACCAAGTTTCAGCTCAGGAAAAACTGCCGTTTGTTTTCAGGTCTCCCTGCACATGCCTGTGGTCCCGGCTGGCGGGGAGAATTGGGAGGCAGAGTGTGCCTGCCTCCTGCTTGTCTCTCTCTCTCTCTCTTTCCTGAAAGAAAGGAAGGAACCGAATGAATACATAGGTGGGCCAGCCGGGCGTGGTTAAGGCATCCAGATCCCACCAGGCTCCTTCATTTTCTGGACCTCGGGCTTGGAAAACATGCCGGGTGTGCGTGTGTGCATTCCCAAAATCCTGAAAGCAGAAGCAGAGGAGAAGGGATTGTGGCATGGCTATTCTCCATGCGGGTGCTTTCTCACTTTTTTTCTCTCTGAGTCTCTCTAGCAATTGCATGCTCCCTCAAGGGAAAAAAAAAAAAATTCCTATAGCAAAATTAGGGTACAAATTTAATTAAAAAATGTGGCTCTGCAAGTATTAAAATAGCTAAATATGAGTTGCTTAGTATCTACTATTTTATTTAGTTTGTTTTATAAATTTTACCTTCTCAGCCCCTTAGTCATTTTATTTTGCCAAAAACCTGGAATAGGTCAAAGAATACATTAAAATCTAATGAGTAGCGACTGTCTTCTTAGTGTTCTAAGAACACATTTCTTAAAAGTTAGTAGCATAGGCCAGAGTTTTATTTAACTTAAAAATGAAGAAATTAACAGCACAACAGAGAGCTGGTTCAAAGAGCACTTGCAGAACAGCATTTATAGAATTAGTGGAAAAAAATGCAAAATAAAATTGATAAATACAAAATTGGCTAAGTTTGTACAGGGCAATGAAGGCATACCTAATCTTTGAGAGTAACTTCATTTTTGGACTATGAATTCCTTACAGCTTATCATTTTCTGCAGGTTAACTCATGACTTCTCAGGGCTGAAAAATGTCTGTACCTTTCTGCTGAGAGTCTGGGTAACTACTCTGTAATATTTCTTGGGTGTCAGACGGGCTTGTTAACAAGACACTCTTCATGATATCAAAGATTTTGTCAGTTACATTTTACCTTGTCCCAAGCTCAGAATAAATTTATATCAGATACTAGTATTTTTAACAATTTTATCTTACTCTGTTAGAATTTATTTAGAGGGGACACCCTATTTATGTTTAAGAAGGTTCTTACATTCTCAAACTGTAGAATGATGAGCAGAACAAGACAAGAAAAGATTACAATAAACATACAGACCTGTTGAAAGTGTGGCTTACCTGACTGAAAGCTGGTTTCTGGATTTTGTTTTGGCTACCCGGATGAGGGCAGCAATTCTGTACATCTCCTTCAACTAAACATCTCTGTTTTCTGTATTGACTGTCATACACTATACTCTCTGTGGTTCTTTCTTTCCCTTATAAAATCTCTTGTTACCTTGGATACAGAGGGCACTACAGCAAGTGGACAGGCCTGCCAGTCCAGAAATCCAGTATCCCAGGCCCTGTGGGTTTTCTGCTTAATGAGTTTGCAGCTTCCAATAAAACAGCCAGGATTTAAATCACCTGTTTCTGCTCTAAATATTTGGACTGAGAGATTATCTCAAAGTTTGACTCTAATTAATGAAGTTGTCATTCCAGAGGTTACAATCTTATGACCCTGTCTAACAAATTAACATTGTTCGTTTGAATATATCTTTGATAGAAGTTTAAACAAAATATATTCTCAGTTAATTTTGTGATGCAGAGTAGGAGGCATAATAGTGGGTGAAGTTTGGTGTCTTAAAATTTGAGTCCACCCCTCTCTGTCATTTCCCTGAGTGGCAGAATTGAAGGGTCTAGGTATGTTCTGTCATGCTCAGCCAGGCTTGAGGCTGCCCAACGAAGGAACATTTTTCTATAGATTGGAATGATGTTATGGCAGTCTATCTTGTCTACATACCTCACCCAGTGCTGTATTTTCTATCTAATTTTATTTGTTTTTTCTTGAAATCTGTCTTTCTAGCTAATCATAACTGAAGGAGAATTATATTTCACTTACATATGGTCCACTCTTAGGCATGTGCCACTGTTTTATTGCTGTCCCAAACCACTCTGAAATATAGGTTAAAACCCACTCAGCCCAGCATAAGATTCAGTAGCTTTAGAGATGAACGGAAGTGGGCAATGTACTACTCAAGTGCTAACGGGCCTGAAACTAAGGTTTATTAGCCTTTACTTGTGGTAAACCATGTGTGTACGCGTCTGGCTTTGGAATATTCCACAAAGCTAGTAGGAGGCTCTGCAGAGATAGGCTTCATTCTCCAGGATTTAGTTGTATTTTCTTTTTCTTCCCCATTTTTTTTTTTTTAATTTGCAGGAAAATCAATGTGAGACATCTTGATGAAAATTATTTGAAGGAACAGTTTTGATGGACATAATACTGCAAATAACAGTCAACTGGGTATCAACAAACTAATGTATCCAAGGCCAGGGCTAGGCCACCTAAATTTATGGGGTGGTCAGAAAAGTCATAGTACATTTTTGCAGGGGGTGGGGGGGCATAAAAATGCATCATGACTTTCCTGATAACTCGATAGAATCTCTGGGGTTTTGGGGAAATTTTTACATTTACTTAAAGTACCCCTAAGTGATTCTGATATGTTGCCACGGTTAACAATCATTGATACTAAGACAATCCAGAGTAAATATTCTTTCTCCCTTCAGTGGCCCAGTTACTGAAAGTCATTATTCCAGATGGCTGGTCTTATTCCATACATTTAAAATTATTTCCAAATATAATATATTATATTATACTAGATATAGTAATCACATTTATAAAAGGATACTAAAGGGAAACATCCACAATTTTGAAATAACCATTAATATTTGCTACTTAATTAAGAGTAATAAAAGGAATTTTATTTGCTGCTTGTAAGATTTTAAAATAAAAAGCCATGATTGCCTACCAGTGCCCCATGTTCCTTTCTTAGAGGAGTAGAACTCTAAGGTCAATAGGCTCTCTGATACTTCTCTCACGTTATAGCTTCTATAAAAATGTGCAGTGCTTTCGAATGGATCAGTGCTTTGGGAAACATCTAACGCGGTTAGATCCGTTTACCCTCAGAGCAGACGCCATGGCAGGTACTGGTTGGCTCACAGGTAGTGTCACACTGTCCCAGGTGGTGCTGGTCTGGAGCAAGGTGTACAGGCTGAGGAAAAAACAAAAAAGCCTCCCATCTCCTCTCCTCTGTCTTTAACAACTTAGCCACTTTGAAATTCACATTCTATAACTTTATTTTCTCTAAATTCTTTTTATTTTCAGTGCCTTCCCCCCCCCCCCCTTTTCCTTCTGCCTCATTTTTCTTC
>NW_006160028.1:512730-558089 GCF_000334495.1 Tupaia belangeri chinensis | reverse complement strand
GCCTTCCCCCCCCCCCCTATTTTGCTGAGGCCTCATTTATAGTCCCTTGAATGATTTTCTACTGTTGGAGAAACTGTGTGAGGGTGGAGTTTTTACCAAAAGGTTTGAGTGGGTTTCTTTGTTTAAATGTAGGGAGTTATCTGCAACACCATTTCCATGCCTAGAGAAATTAATATTTCAGAGGCATCCCATGGTGAATTATGGAGTAGAGACAATATTGTCAGTATTAGACATTAAAGAAAACCTTCTTTTCTTGCAGTTTTTTTTTTTTTTTAACAATCTTAGTTGCCTAATTATCTTGAGGTTTTTTCCCCCTAGGAATGAAGCCAAGAATAGTAAAAGAAGCTATCTCTACTCCGTCACGAGTGACCCACAAGGATCAAGAATGGTATGATGCTGAAATTGCCAGAAAACTGCAAGAAGAAGAACTTTTGGTGAGCATATTTAAGCAAAAGTCCAGGCGAATCAGTGTATTGAATCAATCCTGAGATATGTTGTAGGCATTTAGTTCTCCATTGTTAAACTTGTAACATTTTTGTGGATGAAAAAAATGAAAACAATGAGAATAGATTATCCAGTTGTACTTATTGAGCAAGGATTAGCAACAGAACTTCCTGTCTCTCCATTATTAAGGTCTGATAATTCTTGAGAAGCCCGCTGTAAAATTTGATAAAAAGAGCCCCTGCTCTAGTTGGTGAAAATATGTCCACTGATTTTCAACTTCAGGGATATTAATTACAACTGGTTTCAAATCCAAGTTTATTTTATATAATATTTTAGAAATAAGTGACATCAATTCCAGTTAAATTGTTCTTCTTTATATTTTCTATACCAAAGGCTACCCAGGTGGACATGAGAGCGGCTCAGGTAGCCCAGGATGAGGTAAGTTCTTAATTAGAGTTTAACTGTGAGACTCCTTTTTTTTTTTCTTTTGTTAGTTTTGCTATGGGGCACATGTGCTTGCCAGAGAGAGACAGAAAAAGAAAGGGACAGTGAGAAAACACTTCCTGGGGTGGATGGCCACACTGAGGTCCCATACCCTGCATCCTCCTCTTGGGATTTTGGGCATGTACACACATGTGCCTGGCATGTTTTTCATGCTGCCAGGTCTGAGACATGAACTGTGCTATTGGTCATTTGGGATCCAGCCACCTTAACCAATATGCCACCTACTGGCCCTTAACTGATATTCTTGAAAAATAACAATCATTTCCTACTTGCTATTCTACAGTTAATGGTACTGACTGGATTTCGTTTAGGAAATTGCTCGACTTCTAATGGCTGAAGAAAAGAAAGCTTACAAGAAAGCTAAGGAGCGGGAGAAATCATTGGACAAAAGAAAGCATGACCCCGAGTGGAAGGTGAAGTGTGTGTTTTTTATCTAGTTTTTAGTTAGAAATAAATTAGAAATAAACATGAGACTCTGCTCTTAGAAGTTCTACCCATATATTTAGGATATACAGAAATACCTGTATGGCATATGCAAACTGAATTGTAAAAGTTGTTTCACTATGAAAAATCATTGAATTCTTGAAAGTAACTGGATAAAAAGTTCTGCTGATATTGAAAAACTCCTGTTTGTTTTAAGATCAACTGAGATGCCAATGCTCCTGGTCATTCACATGCTTTCAAATGTTTCACAGTGACCTTCTCTTCCTCTCTCTGCTTTTCTCTTTGTACTTATATTATCCTTTATTCCTATCATGTACCAGTTTCTCTTTCCTTTGACACAAGTTGATCTGTGGAAGACATGCAGATACACACTTATTACCATAATCATGGCTTAAGTCACAGTGTAATAACTGGCTAGCGTGAGCTTAGACTGCAATCTTCCCCTCTGTTACTCAGTAATAATTGACAAGATGGGCAGTGAATATAATTTTCTCTACTGTGAAGTAACCTGATAGCTGTATGTGGCAATTGAAAGTTCAGTTTAACAGACTGCTCTCCACCAATTTTGTAACTCCACTCTGGTCCTTAATGGAAAGATGTAGATCCCTTTTTCTGAAAATAATATAGAGAGGAAGACAAACTGTAGACAGCTGACAAATGCTAAAATCAAGCTGAGGGGAAGAAGAGCAGAGGAAGAAGAGAGAATTCATATAATAAAGGCCTTTTTAGGGAAGGCTACACTATGCTGAAAAGGAGGCAGCCTAGGATAGGTGTCTGTGAGACAGCTGATACTCAGCACTGCTGTCTCTCAAATGAATTTCCCTCTTACATCTCTGGTGTGGTCTCTCAGTCTCAGCAATGGCTGTGAGGAAAAAGAGGTAGAACCATGATAATAGTATTGCTCTACTATTTTCTGTTGCTCAGTTATCCAAGTGTCATTCTGGAAATAAAACAAAATTATGCTTGTATAGTTTCCTCTTTACCCTCTTAGTAATTCAGGATTTTTTCCCTCACATGTCATACTTTAGTCAGGGACTCCCAGATACTTCTGCGACATAAATTAAACCACAAGTAATTGCCTACGAGTTACTCAGATTCTCCGTTAACTAGGAAAGGGTAAGTGTTTTAAGGATTATTAATCAGGAAAGTCAGAAGTCAGTGTCCACATGTCTAGCAAGTATGAGTTCTTTTCCTGTATAAGTTGTGAAATGTGCCTTAATTTCCTGACTGGAAAATCACCAGCCCCAAGACAGGTGTATAGAAATAAGCCTGAGGGCACAGACCTAGTTTCCATAGGCACAGGTGTCTGCTAGTTCTCATGGGGTGCGGTGCAGCTGTGAAATGGGTCATTGACAGCCCGCCACACTCATGGGAGGGTATGTGCATGTGTTCTGCCCACTCATCCGGCTGCACTGACAGCCTCCAGCATGTATCTTCATGGCTATAGGTTTTTAATCTCTGAGTGGTCATACTTAAAGCATTTTATATTGCTTAATTAAATGTAACCTCATAACTTGGCATGATATATATAATTTCTAAATCTAATTATTTTGTGTGTGTGGGTGTATGTGTGTCTTTTTGTTGTTGTTGTTTTTGCTTTTTTGTTTTTTATCTTTCTGTCCATAGCCAAAAACAACTAAATCAGTACATCCAAAGTCCAAAGAGAGTGATGAACCTCATCGTTCTAAGAATGACAGACCAGCACGGTAAGATGATACCAGAAGGGGCTGGATGTTGGTGCAGCACTAAAACATGACACTCTTCAAGACAGTCCCACATGGGAAGACTCTTGGTTCAGGTGTGAAGGGCAGCCTAAGTATTCTGGGCCCAAGCTTGCACATGACCTGGCTTTGGTTGAGGAATGAGAGTGGATTATGGTGTCAAGACCCTGTTTGGGGGTGCTGTCTCTCTCTTTTTATCTCTCTATCTCACTTAAGGAAGAGAGAAATATATTTTTATGAGAGATTTTTATTGTAGGATGTGTGTGCTCGCTGGAGAGACAGAGACAGAGAGACAGCAAGAAATCACCCCTAGGGGGGATGGCCACACCACAGTTCCTTCTCCAGTCTCTTCTTGGAATCTTGGGTGCACACACATGCACCCGGCATGAGTTTCAAACCGCTGAGTCTGGGAATCAAACCATGGCTGACTACGTGGAAGTCCAGTGACGTAACTATTACGCCATCAGCTGATTCTGAGAGAAATATTTTTTTAAAAAAGAGGTAACTGAAAAGGAGAATGAGGGACTTGAGTTTAGTGTCAGTAAGGGAGTTATCAGTCACCTGAGAAGTGTTTATATTTTGGCAAGGAGATCCATAACTGTGATTTTGAGGTGATATCAAATCTTGTGGAATTATTCTCAAACTTTTATTTGTAGTCTTTACCTTGGTTATACTCCTTTTGTCCTTCTGATGTGTCGAAGCTCTGAATACCACTGTTGGCAACTTGGGTTGCACAAGTCAAATCGGGAATTTTTCAGAAACTGAAATGTATTTTTTGTTAGGACCAATTCTTGCCATTGCATTCACTGAATTGATGCCTTCAGCAAGAAAGAATGAGATGAACCATTTTCCTAAATAAAACCTTGTGTTTTAAATTTTCACTGGACTTGGGAACCAGCAGTTAGAGTAATGGCTATGTCGCTGGACTCCCACGTAGTCGACCACGGTTTGCGTCCCGGACCCGGTGGCTTAAAACTCACGCCGGATGTGTGTGCGTGTGTGCCCAAGATCCCGAGAGAATGGAGGAGAAGGGATTGTGGCGTGACCATCCCCCCTGGGGGTGATTTCTTACTTTCTGTCTCTCTGTCTGTCTCTGTCTGTCTGGCGAGCGCACACGCCCTATAGCAAAAACCTTTCAAACAAAAAAAAATTTTTTTTTCACTGGACTTCATGGTCACTTTGGTACATGTATATTTTTGCATGCCCAAAGACATTTCTTTCTGAGTTTTGATGTCCTAGGAAACTACCTGAATCATTGCAGACTATTTTAATCCCACTAGATCAGCTAGCTGTAGCTATGGCAACCATATCAATACTTCCTGACTTCTCTAAAGCAGACTTACAGCGATAGAGCAACTGCTGTCTGTCTTTCTCAGGTTGCCTACATATGTCCCTGGGAAAGCAACTTATTTTTTTCTCTATTGCTTTTTGTTATCTTTCAAAATAAAATAGGATTAATATAGAAAGAGAGGGGACCAGCAGATGGCGTAGTGTTTATGTCACTGGATTCCCGCATAGTTGAGCACAGTGTGAGTCTCAGACACAGTGGCTTAGGATTGAAATGATCACCTTGTAAGCTAAAAAATGTGATTGAATGTATTAAAAAAATGTAAAAAATTAAAAATTAAAAAAAATTAAAAAAAAACAAGCAACAACAACAAAAAAGACTCACACTGGGCATGTATGCCCAAGATCCCAAGAGGAGAATGGAGGAGAAGGGATTACAATGTGGCCCTCCCCCTGGGGGGGTGATTTCTCACTGTTTCTCTGTGTGTCTGTCTCTAGCAAGGGCACACTTTCTATAGCAAAAATCTCTCTTAAAAAAAGAAATAGGAAGAAGATATATTTATTACAAAAAAACTAAAGTAATATTAAGGCTGGTCCTATAATCTTGTGGTTAAGGGAGCCAGATCCCACATGGCTAAAAAAGTATGCTACAAACCCGGACCTTGAAAACCACGCCAGGCACACGTGTGTGCATGCCCCAGAATTTTACATGATGGGGACATGGAGGAGAAGGGGTTGCAGTGTGACTGCAGCCCGTTGGAGGAGGGGATGCCTTCTCCTCTTTTACTCTCCGTCTCTGTCTCTCTCTGGTGAGCACCTACACTCTCTAGCTATTAAAAAAATAATAACACTAAATCTAACATTTTGAAAACTCCGAATTATTAAAACCTTCAGTTTTGGTTCTGATTAATAATACTAATTCTTAAAGTAAAAGTTTTACTGTACTGGAGAACATACACAGTTGCTGCCATTCGTTGCACACACTTAAGCTGCTAGACAGTCTTTCCTTCAAGTGAATGCATTTAGTGTCCTTAAAAAGCCATCCTCTATTTTTAAAGTTATGTGCTTTCAAAAAATACCCTCCAGAAAATCGTATCAGGTTTGTATTGCTCTGAAAACAATAGTAGTGTAGTGTATCTAATTATATAAAAATCTGTTCTTACAGGTTTTAATTAAGCACATGCCAAACATTTTTAAGGCACATTTTAAAACTATGTAGTTTCGTACATCACTATAGTATCCAAGTAAAATAAGAAATAGCTATTCTGTTCTCAATAGATAGATATGTCTGGATTATTATACTGTTTTTAGTTAAATGAATTCCAGTCATCTTTAGGATTATTTCACATTCTTTCTCCTTGTTCTCTTTACAACACTAGCAACTTTGACAGCAGATGACCCAAAACAATATGAGAGAGTTAATAAGGTATATTAAACTGAAAACAAGTATACGGGATGCAATAGGTACTCTAAAAATATTTGGCATTTTGAAGAAGAACGAATAAGTGCTCATATTTTAAATGGCTATTAGTGAAAAGTAACTTGTATCACTAGTAGAACTGAAATCATTTTTGACCTGAGAGTTGTCTTTGAATATCACTTAAAGGAAAGTTTTGTGTGCATATTCACTTACATGAATATTCAAGTGGATAAGAATGTTACGATACCTATTTTTTCATAGTTAAAAGTTAAAGCTTAGCGCAGCTGTGGTGGCGTGTGCCGCTCAGGTGCTGCGCTCCACAGGCTGGCACTGCCTGGAGGCTCTGGTTCTATTTCCTGTCCACACTTAAAGCTGGGCGTGGTGTTGCATGCCTGTAATTATAGCTGGCAGGCTGAAGTAAGATGATCTCAACATAGTGAAACTATTAAATAAAACAATAAATTTAAAGGTTATATATCTTGGACTTACGGATATTTTGTGGAACTAATATTGGAGTATATACGTAGACTGGTTAGAATCTATGATTTCTTTCATATTCAATCATGGTGGAAAAATTTAGTTAGTGACCTGTACAGAGTTTCTCTAAGTGTAATAATAGTAGTAGTAGAGGAAAAACAAGTGGTCACACAGAATCTGTAGCGTTCGTGATCGAAATTCAGTTGCTTTATTCAGTCCAAAATTTTCTACTCTCGTGGCCCAGCCCTGCAGCATACTGGTTAAGGTAGCAGAATCCCATACAGCCAACCGTAGTTTGAATCCTGTCCATGGTGGCTTGAACAGTACCCCAGGTGCAAGTGCATATGTGCACGCCCTCATCTACAGGGTAGAGAAATGTGTTTCTGTCACCCTCTGGTGAACAGACATACCCTCTAGCTATTAAAAAGATCTTTTACTGTCTTTAAGGAAATAGAAAACAATTTAGCAATCGGAATTAATTCTGACTCTTTCATTGGAAAATCTCGAACCTGTTCCAAATTGTTTTAACTACTTTTATTATACATTTTATATATTTAATTCTGGTGATACTACTTGGCATTTTACTTGAATTTCTCCCTTAGAAAAGTATAAAGATGTTATAAATTTCATTCAGCTCCTAGGACATTGTTGACATACATCGATAGTCACTTATTTATGAAATATTTATTGTTAACTCTAATAATTGCTAGAACTGGGATAAACAATTCAAGAGTGGACTATTTTATACTCTTATGAAGTTTCTAATTTAAACAGTTATCTAGATAATTATTATGATACTGTTAAGTGCTATGGATGAAAAGTAATAGGGTATTATAAGAGCATAAGGAGATGCTTAGCTTGGTTTAGGTGTTCAGGAAATTCTCTTGACAAAGTGACTTTAGAAGTGAATTCTGAAAGGTATTTGACTCTATCACTATATCAGTTAAAGATATAAATCATGGGTCCAGCAGTTAGTGTAATGGCTGTGTCGCTGAACTCCCGTGTAGTCGACTGTGGTTTGAGTCCTGGACCCGGTGGCTTAAACTCATGCCGGGTGTGTGTGCGTGCGTGCCCAAGATCCCGAGAGGAGAAAGGAGGAGAAGGGATTGCGGCATGGCCATCCCCCCTGGGGGGTGATTTCTTGCTTTCTGTCTCTCTGTCTGTCTGTCTCACTGTCTCTGGCGAGCGCACACATCCCATAGCAAAAACCTCTCAAAAAAAAAAAAAGATATAAATCATTTCGTTAGGAAATTAGGAAACAGGTAATCCTAGTACAGCAAAAAAATATAAAACAAACTATTGATTAGTTAAGATTTTCCCAACTTTGTATGAATACTCCTAACTTTGAAATAGCCATCTCCAATGTAACAAATTAATTTGGTAGGACCTCTGGAAGCAGTAAGCCAAGATCTGTCTTCTGTAAAACCAAAACACTAACAGAACTGCATGCTAAGAAACTGAAGACATTGCAGTATGATTTGTTTACTTGTGCATGGAGATTCTAGAGAACTTTCTGGCATTCTGTCCCATTTCACAACTTCAGCATCTTTTTCCTTGATCCTGACTTACCATGCAGCCTTGTCCTGAAAATTAATTGAGATGATCTATGGAGAACCCATAGCACAGTTCTCAATATAGACACAGGGTTATGTCATGCTGTGCTCACCTCTTCCAGGTACTAAACCCAGGAAGAGACCAACTGGGGACAGGGTGAGAAATTGGACAATACCTGTTTTTACGTTATTTATTTAAACTTGCTTTGGGACTTGGGCCCTCACCAGAGAGAGGCAGAAACAGAGGGACAGTAAGAAAGCACCTCCTATTGGAGAAGGGTATACGACAGTCACCTTTCCTCTTGGTTTTTAAGCATGCACACATGCCCATTTTGTTTCCAAGCCACCAGGTCCAGGACTTGAACTGTGCAGCCAGCCATGTGGGATCCAGCCACCTTCACCACCATGTTGCTGGCTGGCTTGTTGCCTTTACTTTGAAATGACAGAGCCCATTGTACCAAACTGGTCTGTCAGTTTACAAACCCCAGGACCTTTTGCCGTCTAGATTTTATATGTAATTACACAAAATATCCTGCAAAGCACATGGTTATATTTTGATTTCATCTGATTCCATGCTTTAGTGCAAAATTTGAGTACACCTTAAGGAAACAACAAAGGAATGAGAGGTTTTGTTTTTATCTTCATTAATGCTAAATACATGCAAAAGTCTGTGTTAAGTAACGAGAAGCTTAGAGTTGGAAACATTTTCTATTTGGTTTATATTTTTTCTTTGACAAAAAGAGTTGCAAACACATTTATTACATAGAAACTTGGAAATGTACTAAGTTCTGCTTCGCCACCTAGTGGATAAGAGAACTTTGCTCTTGAAATTGTGTTTGTCAGCGTTTCTCCCTGCCTCTCTCTGCCTGGCTTTCAATCCTTCCTTTCCTTTTTTTTCTTTCCCTCCTTAACTTTATTACTTCTTCTGGTTATTCCTTTCTTCTTCTTTCTTTTCCTTAATACAATCTACCAAAGCAAAGTAAATTTCTTACTAATGACAGCAATTGTATCTCCTGAGTCTTTGTTTGTCTAGCACAGTGATTAGGTGTTAAGAAAATATTTGTTTTTTATTTAATTTTTGTATGTCAAAACAAAGAAACAGTAAGGAAGAATAATTTATTCAAAGTCATACACCTGTCCTAGAATGAAGGTGTGAATTCTGTAGCAGTTGGCTTTTTATTTCTACGAAACTGATTTTACCTTGTAAGCCATTGAGAGGTTGAAGTGTAGTGGCCCTTCTTAGACTACCTCTGACTTCTGGCTTCTCTCTAGACCACCACCACCCGCCATGGCAGATGCTGAGGATCTGGATTACAATCCCTTTACAAACCAGCATAGTTCTACACGTCATTTCTCAAAGTCAGAGTCCTCACATAAAGGTAAGAGGAGTATGTGGTCAGGTTTAGCATTGTCTTTATAAGCCTCGTGTTATGGTAGGAAATCAAATGGCGCATTGTGGTCACTAGAGAGGAAAAATAAGTTATCTTCCCCTTAGCAGATCACTATACTATTCTTTATGTATTAAAACATAAAAAAAGATTAAAATAAATAAATAAAATACTTTAAATTGAGGAAGATTTTCTGTGCATTTGCATTTTCCTCTAGAGTGACTTCATGGCTTTTGTCAGATTCTTAAAGGGTTATTGTGACCTCTGCTTACATTGATTGAATTACTTTTTCTTTACCAGCTTTTGTTTCCCATTTGCTCATGATCCTGTTAGTTCGGTTAAATAGGCACCCACACATCCTACACAAAACTTCTATACAAAAGAGACCAGCAGGTTGTGTGGTGGTAGAGGCATTGGACTCCACATGGCTGAGTATAGTTTGAATTCTGGACCTGGCGGCTTAAAAATCATGCTAGGTGCATGTATGTGTGTGCCCCAGATCCCAAGAGGAGAATGGAGAAGGGGTTGCTGCTTGGCCATCCCCCCTGCAGGGAGTGATTTTTCACTTTCCCTCTTTCTGTTTCTCCAGTTTGCACACATGCTCTATGACAAATCAGAAAGAGAAAAGCTAGTACACAAAAGAAAAGTGGAGCAAAAAAAACAAAAAAGAAGAAGAAAGAGCATCAGCTGGTGGGGTGGTAATTAAGGCAGCTGGATCTTACATGATTGACTCTTCAGTTTGCATTTTGGACTGGTGTCTTGAAAACACACTGGGTGCTTGTGCATGTGTGCCCAAAATCCCAGCAGGAGAGAGGAATGGAGGAGAAGGGATTGCAGTGTGACTGTGCCCTATGATGGGGGATTTCTAGCTTTTCCTCCTTTGCTCTTTGTCTCTTTCCAGCAACTGCACATGTCCTATGGCAAAATTAAAAAGACAAAAAAATAAAAAAGAAAATGAATCAATTTAGATACCCAAATTAGACCAGACCTCCCAAATGGAAAGAATAGTTGGGCATGTTTGCACTTTCAAGGATATGCATTCATTTCTGTTTATTTTTATGACTAGTAAAATACAATAATGAAAATGTAGTTTCTTTATTAACTTTCTCATTTACACACACACACTTTTTTTATAGAGAGAATTTTTGCTATAGTTAGCGTGCGTTCACCAGATACACACACACACACACACACACACACACACACACACACAAGGAAACCACCCTCTGGGGGATAGCAACGTCACAATTCCTTCTCCGCCTTTCTTTCCAAATTTTGGGCACACATACACATGCACCCAGTGTGACTTTCAAGCCACTGGGTCTGGGACTCAAACTGGGGTCAACCATGTGGAAGTCCAGTGCCCCAACCATTGTACCACATGTTGGCTCCTCTTAATTTTTTTATTATTCTTTCTAAATTTAGTGATAATCTTTCCAAATTTCTGTAAATTATCTTGCTTCCTGAGATTGAAAGATAGCATTGTACAGATGACATTCCCAACTAGTTAAATCAGAATCTCCGTGGGTGTGGTCAGGTATGTGCAGTTTTTGAACAGCGTTGCTCTCTGCCATTCTGACATTTATACAATGATGAAAAGACACAAAATATTGTTGAAAATAAGACAAAAGACATTGTTTGAAAATATGGGATTAGTTGGACATTATAAGTGTCTTTATCAGAACAGCTGGAAAATTAGAAGACATAAAAGCATGGAGAACAGTTGTGGGTACCAGCGACGGTGCTGGAGGAGGACGGGAAATGGGGGAGGGTGAGAGGAAGGGAATCAAGGGGAAAAGAAAGAAGCAAAACATTGAATGGACACAAAAATGGATACTCATCTGTTGATGATAACGTGTATAATATCTTTAACTGGACTAATATATTGTGTATGCATGCTGGGAAATTCATTTTGTTTGCTGTAATGATAAAGAGTGATTGAATGTATACAAAATTTAAAAATATATATTTTTAAATAAATATATTTAAAAAGAAAAAGAATAGCCTGCTAGGCACAGTTTCTCTCAGTTGGTGGTCTTTGTACCATTCCTGATGTAACTGCAAGTAGCTTATGCTTTTCTTTCTCAAACTATGCATGTATCACTCTTCTAGTGAAGTCTTTCTGTCCCGGACATAGGTTTGATGCCCGACATTAAAATAACACATCATATCGATATATATTTCACAGTCAAGAACAAAGGAAACATTAAACCACTTAAAATGCATAGATAAAAAGATAAATTATTTTTACCTGAGCAGGGGAACAGAAAACTATCTTGAGCTTTAAAGATTTTTCCTTAATTGTACTTTTTTTATTCCCTCCCCTCCTTAGGTTTCCATTATAAGCAGTAAAAGCCTAGAAACCTGCCTGGAAAATGGACTCACTGTGGCAGATATTACTGGATGATGCAGAATGCATTCCACACTTACTTTTTTCCTCCTGTGTTTGTACTCCTGGGATTTATCCTCAAGTGTGTTTCTGACCATAAATAATTTTAGTTTATTTCAAATGTTTTGGTTATTCCCGATCACTTGGGCAGTATAAGAAAATGTAGCTTCTGAGTCTTGGCCACCTCTATGCTGCATATACTTCCTGGGATATAGGATTCTGAGAGCTCTGTAAAACGCCATCTTGTTAGGTGTGGAGCATCGATATCCAAGGATTAGCCTTTATTTAGCAATTAACAATTTTGGAGATGAATGATAAAGAGTAAAACATAACGGTTAGATGCAATTCAGAATAAAAGAATATAGGAAATAGTTTTTTTGTCCTTTTAATATATGATATTTTGAAGGACAGAGCCTTTGCTTTTTGTATTCTTCAGGAAGAGAAAAAAATCACAACCATAAAGTATTGAAAAAAGAAACACTGGTAGCAGTTGAACTGTGTAATTCTGACTACGTGGACTATCGAGATTTGCCTATCCTTATAAACTCCTTAGGAAGATTGGCCCAGATGTCATTCTTTAACACTTTGTCTTTGCTTCATCAAGAGCAAAGGCTTTCTGAAGCTCCTGGGCAATGGAGAATTTATTACTGTAAACTGACAAAATGTAATTTTCTGAAATTTTGACTCAGGTCTGTGCAAAGTCAACTGAGAATGAAAAACTTTGTATCCCCCCCCCTCCTTTTTTTTTTCTTCACATTTACTTGCAGAGCGAAGGGAAATGGAATTGGGAGATGACTGCGTTGTTTGCGTAAGTGTTGATGCCATCAGTCTCTCTAGCTGTAGACTGAAGTTTTTCTCTTGCTTAAAAGACATAGCAGTATTTGTTGGCAATCTCTCACAAAAACACGCTCTTATGTACCCCTTCAGCTTGATTTGTTATTACTTTTTGTTGTTATGAATCTGCCATTTCTGACATTTTAATACGGTCTTTGTTTAGGAATGAAATACACAGGTGACAAGGAAAAGTTGTTAACCTGTTTGTTTTCTCCACTGGGAACTATATTCTGTTTGCCTTATCTTTCTGCAAGTAGTCTTTAAAGTCAGGAAGTGTTCGGGAGGTTTTTCAGTTTTTCACAATGGATTGGCTCTCTCCTTTTGAGAAAGAGCATTAGTCCCAAAGTTTTTGTATTATAGGAATTGGAATAAAAGGTATGTAAGAGTTAAGTTTGGGGCATATGATACTCCAGAAAGAAATGAAACTCCAAGGGAAAAAGACACTTTGGAGAAATTTAGGAAAGGAAAAATAATAGGACTTTGAATAACTATGATGAAGTGAATATTAAAACAAACAAACAAAATCTTCCTTTGAATAGGGAAGAGAGACAAAACAGAGGTCCTGACTTCAAGTCAAATTCCACATGGTGGTTTCAATATAAAAAACTTAGGCCTGTTAACTTACAGTAATGCTATATTTTTTTTATCTGCCCTGTGATTTTTGCTTCATGTTTTTAAAAGTTTTTAATGGTGACTTTAAAGAAAAAACAGTGTATTTTTATTTGATAAGTAGGCAAATGGGAAACATCATTTGCCATATTTTTATTTGATAAATGTTTATTTTTCTATCTCATACAGTGATCAGTTTTACTTTAAAAATTCTGCACTTCTCTTGCCTCTCATGTACTTAATTCAGTCATATTTATTATAGCAAAATGTTAACTGGAGATATTTCATTCAAAAAAGTGTCAGGTCACTTTAAGTGTTACTTAACCAGAGTATTAGTGTTTCAGCTGTCTTACATTAGTGACCAAATGTGGTATTTCCCTTGTGCTATCCAGTTTAACATCTGTATTCAAAGTTTATTACTTTTTTTAGGTTTTTAAAAGATTAGAATTTTAAAATATTTTTTTTGTAAAGCAAATACTTTTTAAGAACATCAGAGTAATTATTTCCCTATGAATAAGGAGATAGAAACTAAACTCACTCAGTTAAATCCTCTATTCCTTCTCATTCACATAATGAAATAATTATCTTTGAGACTGTAGAAACAATTAACAACTGTGTTTTATTGAACTGCCACTCTTCCTTTGTGTCCTCTGCTTTTTACTTTGTCATTTTTTTTATATAAATGTGGAAGCATTTATGTTGTTCCTGTGGCTGGAACATATGCAATTTAATTTTTAGAGCCACAATGTATTATGCTTTACTCTTGTGATGTAAACTAATATTTCTGACATTGGAAAACTTTTGTTTCTATATCTGATGTCTGGAGGCCAGGCCCCAGTAAAACCAGTGCTGTTTAATGAGCAGAGTATGCTAAGGCTATGTTGGCATGGACACCACCTCTCCCCACACATCCTTTTCTAGATTATTGCCTAGAAGTAAGGTTAGGGAAGTATCAGATTAAATGTTCTGACTTTAAAAAAAAAAATAGCATTCAAACTACTTTCTAGACCTAATTATTTTGGCGGGGGTGGGGACTGGACAGTTGCTTCACATTTTTTAAAAGAACTTTGAGACTTTCAGAAAGTAACTTTGCATACCTTTAAGTTACTGTTTCTCAAGTGAGTTTATGACAACCAGCAGCATACTAATGAGCTGCAAAAACAAACAAAAAAACAACTGTAAGGTTTTTGTCATAGGAAAACATTGAAGTTAGGAAAAACAGATATGGATAGACGCTTGCAGAAGAAAGCTTTTTTAGAATGGCAGTGGTATTTGGATCTAGGTCAGTATAATCCCAAGTGGATGACCCTAGGGCCATGCATGCCACTGAACTCACTAGAAAATTGTGAGCCCAGTTCTTTTCTTTTCTGCTGTGGCCTGAAGCTGAACTGGATGATGAATAAGTTCACAGTTGTTTATCCCTTTTCCTCAAAGGATTTTTCAGTATAAAAATAATTAGCTTGTAGCTGACCATTATTTTTTTTAGTACTGTCAAATTGTGTCTGAATTTTGTCTTGTGCCAAATTGGAAATAACCTGCTATAATATGGTGCGGTTTACCACATAAGTGGTTAACATTTTAGGGCCTTGATTTTTAATTAGTGTTGCCTTTGTATAAAAATCACTGGACTATACCACGATGATTCATTATTCAATGCTGATTTTCTTGAAAGAAAAACTGGTGACTGGCTGCAGGTCTCCCATCTAAGGCAAAGGAGTAAGACCCCTTTTGGTAAGCAGCTTTTTAAAGTACTGAGGACAGAGTAGAGCTTCCAAGTAAAAGGCCTTTTCTCTTTTGGGAACATGGTGCGTATTTATTTATACACACACACACACACACACACACATGTATACACATACATGAAATACTAACATTGAAAGGGAGCACTGTCAGGTTGATTGCACTGTATGTAGTGTCCCACAGTCTGTTAACATTTACTTTTTAGAGGCAGTCATAAAATAAATCAAAGCTTGATCTTTTAGCAAAAAGAAAAATAAGTTAAAGTACTTTGTCCAAGAAGTGACTATTTAAAACTGTGGTCCTATTTTCTTCTCATCTCTGGTGGTGCCTGTGAGTCTTAAAGCCATATCTGCTGATCTTACTGCTGATAAAACACATTTTACTTCTTAGCCCGTAATAGCTAAGATGGGCAAAGAGAAGCCAATTGGAAACTGTCCTGTTAATGCTGCATGGGGCATGAGTGCCATTCAGCATCTTGGAGGGATCTCTCTTATCCATGGTGATACGTAAGATTATTAAAGGAAACAGGTAGGCTGCTCCTAGCATTTAATAAATGTCATTAGAAATGCCAAAATTTAATTCTAGAGATGTCAAGAAGGAAAGGGTAAACTGGGAAAATCTCACTGCCGCCGAGTCACTTTTTTCTGTGAGACCTGCACTTTATGCCAGCAATGTCTGTGAGGAGCAATATTGCCTTAAATTAGTTTGACTCTGACCAAGGTCAATGGACTTTCCTTCCTCTAGGTGGACAGCGGTCAACTCTCCGTTAAGATATACAATTCAGAGGGCAAGGATCTCCAAGGATCCTTGTCGTTAGGAATTTTGGCCCTACTCTTCCACTGAGCTGTGACTGACCCGTAAGTAACACCGTGCACACGTTATTCTATTCTGGCTTGCCTTCCAGCCTCTGAATAAGCAGTGGCACGATGCGAAGACTTACAGGACAGTGGCAGTTTCCTGGCCAGAGCCTTCCTTACCAGATGATCACTTTCTGAATAAGTGAGAGTTGACCATCCCCTTCTTCTGTGTAGACTGTTTCTGTGTAGAAAGTATTTGCAAAGATTCTATTGTACAGTGAAGGCATTCAGATTATTTGTAAAAAATTTACCAACACCCTTGTGTAGTCAAGTGTTTACCATTAATAAAAAAGAAAACCAAACAAAATGGAGACATTTACTTGAAATAAGAGGTTTGTTGGTATGAAGAGTATTTCTGTATTATTACTTTTATGAGAAAACTAACCAGGAAACTTACTATGGTAAGGAAGACACTGGAGTGGTTTTGAAAGGTTCTGTTTGATTGCCACAAATTAACAAAATTATGTAAGTAATCATGGTAATTCGTGGGACTCTTTGGCCCTAAAAACCGTTCTCTTTCTCATACATAGGAGTACTACATAGTAACATGTTCCAAATAGTTTTAATATGTTTCTGTTAGATTTAATATGCTTTTGTGTATTCTCAAAAAACTAGAAAATGTTTTTCTCTTTTGAGTAACTTCATTGCATCCGAGCTAGCACTGTGCTGGTTCCAGCATTTCAGATAAGGGCAGAATTGATTCTATAACTTAGAGCCCCATTATTTATTGCTGAGGTTCATATAGAAAGAGTAAAAGAATTGAAATACAGAATTTGAGTGGCATGTCCTTCACAAAAGAACAAGAATTAAGAGTAGTGAACAAAAGACATTTAAGAAAATATACTATGACATATCATATATTTAGAATATGTTTTTGTTGCAGTCAGTTTCAGACCCTAATTGCTAAAATAGTTTCTAGATGTTAAATTTTATGAGAAGGTTTACAATGTCAGAATTTTTGTACTTCTGATTGAATTAGTGTCTGAAATTCCCATAGGCATAGCTTCAGCTCTTACTTTAAACTTAAAGTCACATGCCCTTTCTCAGAAATAGCTATATTTTTCACCTCCGTCTTCAGGCAATCCAATATTCATTTTATGAGGTATTATAAATAATGAGAAAGTATAGTGGGGAGAAAGTTTATAAAAGTGACATTTCAAAATGAGAATTCTCTGTGATGGAGTGTCCCTTAAGAATCTATCCCTGCACAGTGTGTATTTTGAATAGGTGCTGAATTAGAAAGTGTAAGAGTTTGTTCATAAAAATCAAGTTGCTCAGGAAATTTGAGGTGGTGCAGTCATTCGTCTTATAATTTTGAAAAGTGATCTCTCTCGAGAGATTACGTAGTGCCCTGGCACTTGCAGATTCCTTGATTAGAGCCCTTTTGACATTTGGAATGTGGATATGTTTATGAAATAAATGTGACATTATCCCAAGTGCTCCTCAATTTACAGCCAAGCTCCAGAGAGAAAGGCAGCTTTGAAATAATTATTTGATGGAACCTAACAGAATCTTGGTGGACGATAGTTGTCTGTCGTCACAGATAGTTGTCTGTCGTCACAGATAGTTGTCTGTCGTGACAGAACACAAAGAGGTCACCTCAAACCATATGCCTATCTAGAGATTAAGTGAAACTGTGAGGGACACTTTGTGGATGCCTTAACGGTGTCCCCTGGAGGGTATAGCTCACCAACGTGGACTAAGCTGGTGGAAACAGTCTATTTCCATTCACCTCCATATAGCACAAGTTGTTCCTGCTCATGACTCTTTGAGGATCATGAGAATTGTGGTGCTGGTGAGTTCCGTGTGTCCTGGGAGGTTGAGATGGTCAGAGTCATTAAGGCACTCTCCATTGTTCAAGCCTCTCTCAAATGCCAATCATACATATACATCAGTTCATCTATGCAAGCTTGTGTTTTCATGGTTTTGTTTTTTACACCTTATATCCCAGTTGATTTTGTAAGCATTGTCAGTATGAATATTTTTTAAACCAAAGTCTGTGTGCTTAGTTCTCCTGAATGGTTTGACTGAAGTAAATACCAATCTTGTCCTCTCTTAATAAAGTCATTCATTTGTTCGGTAGTCTCTGTCTCATGTTTTCTTCACTGCAGTCAAGGACTCGGGGGTTATTAGGAGTGTGTGTGTGTGTTTTCTTGATAAAATAACATCTAATACATCTTTGTTTAATAACAGCAAGATATTATTTTATTGCAATTCCATCCTCTTTCTGTAAAAATTGTATGGCATGATACTAATGCTTAGTACATCGAAGCTCTCAGCAAATGCTCCCAAGTAGAAATCAGATAAATAGACTTGTTTTCTATGTAGTGTTTAGTGGCTTGACTGACTGATATATTTGGGAGAAAAGAACAGGTAAGTGGATATTCGCATAATAAACCTGATTATTAAGTCTCCATGAGTAGTTAAAGACTCCATAAATACAACTCAGTCTGCATATACATGGTACTTTGTAGACACGTATAAGTAGATTTTGAGAAATGGATGTTTGTAATTATTGTTTATTTAAAATTTGATCTTACAGGGCTTGTTATTTTACTTGGTGTAATAGAAGAGCCATGATATGGGAACCGATTCTGCAGAAATTTAGTAGATATCTTAGAAAGAATGCTCGGTTTTCAATAAGTACTAAATCCCTTTTTAAAGAGTTCACTATTTAGTTTCCCTGGAACAGATTCTCTAGGCCCATTTCTTCTTTGGCAAATCCAGTAGGAACTACAGATGACCTCTCTAGTTACTACCATAGTCTAAGGAACAACAGTGGTGTACGGTTGATTGATTCTGTCTACTTTAAGAAAGTCCTTTTTTTTTTTTTTTTTTTTTTTTTAAGTTAAATTTTGCCATAGGGCACGCACGGTCCATGGAGAGACAGAGACTGCAAGTGAGAAATCCCGTCCCTTAGGTGGATGACCATGCCCCTAATCCCTTCTCCATTCTTCTCTTGTGATTTTGGGCACACATGCACACATGCCTGGCGTGAGAGTCAAGCCTCTGGGTCCGGCACTCAAAATGCAGTCAACTATGTGGGAGTCCAGGGACATAACCATTATACCACCTGCTGGTCCCTTGTGTCAGTTTCAACCTTCAGTCTCTAAAAAATTACTATATGATATTGCCAGTGGGGGAAAAAAAGGATACATCTCAAAGCCAACTAAAAATTAAATATGTTAAGTAACTTCCTTTACTCTGTGTAGGAAGGGCTCAGTTGTATAGAGAGGTTTTTGTGGACTGTGACTGAGTCTCAATGTCAGACTCTGGACGTATGGTATTAGAATGCTTCTCTTTTAAAGCAGCCAGGAGAACATTATCCACTACCCACTCCTTAGAAATTTGGAGAAATCTTTTAAGAGGTTTATGAACTGGTGTTTCAAGACAGTTTCACCCTTATTTCAGGGGACAGAAAGGCCACTTATTCTCTTCACCCATTATATTTAGGTATCTCATTTAACTGAACAAACTAAAGGCTGCCACAAAATCAGTGTATTAAAGAAATGGTCAGGATTATGGAGGCCTGGGGCCTCACCCAGGTTTTGCTGTGAATTTGCTTCTGGACCTTGGAAACTCATTCATCTTCTGTACCTCAGTCCTTTTGTCTGTACAAATTCTCCTTACTTGATTCCTTCTGTCAAGGGTTGCTAGGTTCCTTTAATGTGTTTCCTGGAAGGGAGCAGCTTCATGTGCCACTGGGGACCTCGGGAGTCAGACTTCCTAGGTGTTCATCTGACAGGCTTCAATCTTGATTTTGTGTTTTTGACTGCATTGTTCTGCCACTCCTAGCTTCAAACCCACAGATGGTCATTAACTTGTATGTGCTTCTCTAACCATGATCTGTTTTGTTTGTTTGTTTGTTTTAATCTCCAAACTTCAAATTTGGTCATCCTCTATCAAATAATCTTTGGATATTCTTGTAAATTCTTGTTTGTCTCGTTATATGGTATTTTCAGTTTCCCGTCCACTCACTTTTCTTATCAATACCTGATTGTAGTTATACAGATTTGGTTTTGTTCATGTTAATCATGATGTGCCCTTAATTACACCTGCCACACTTAGTTTAGTGTGTCTACTTACCTGACCTTTACCCTCACTATCAATGCCCTTAGTGCCTGACTAATTTTACGAGGCCTTGCCTGTTGACCTGCCAACCTCATGTCCTCAAATCCCTGATCAGGCCATAGCCTAGCACTCTCAGACACAGCTAGGGGCACATGAGTGTGCACCTGCATATAAATCTGTCATTGACTTTACGGATATGTGTGTAAATGACTGCAGTTTTCTGGCCTGGAGAGACTAGGGTTTTTAGTTACATTTAGTGGGAGGAATAGAAAAAAAAATTATATTAGATATAGAAGTTTCCAATACTTATATTTTAATCTAGCATTTTTTTTTCCTTAGAGATTATAGGGCGTATGTGCTCTCTTGCCTTAAGTGTCAGTGGGCTGTTAAACCACCTTTATAATGTTTGCAGATAATGCCCATTGCCTTTGAGAGACAGAGACAGACAGGGAGCAAGTGATTTCTTGCTCCAATCCCTTCCCCTCCCTTCTCCTTTTAGGATTCTGGACATGTACACACATGTACCTTGTGTGAGTTTTAAGCCACTGGGTCCAGGACTCGAACCATGGCATGCGAGCCCAGTGATGTAACCATTCCGCCATCTGCTGGTCACTTAATCTAGCATTTTAATAATTTATTTACATTTTTATTTTAGTTCATCTGAAATTCATTTTGATGAAATCTAGACTTGTTTCATTGTTTGCTTCTTTCTATGCCATTTATTAAAAAATAGATTAATTTCCTTTGAATGTGAAATGTCACAATTGTGATAGTTCACATTTAATACTTATTTTTTTGAAAAAATTTCCCTAAATTCCTCGTTTACTAACACATTTTTAAATTGCTAAATATCTAGTGAGACATGTCCCCTTTTATTACTCTCAAAAAATGTCTATGGCTATTCTTTCCTATTTCATTACAAATCAAGAGTAACATAGTGCAGCTTTTATATTTGCTCATGTAGTCATATTTTCCAGAGCCTTTTATTTCTTCACATGGCTTTGAATTATTGCCTAGGGTTTTTCATTTTAATTTTGAAAGTCTTTCTTTAGCCTTTCTTTCCTGGAAGAAATAGTGGTAACAAACTCCATAAACTTCTGCTTATCTTAAAATGTCTTAGTTTTTCCCTCTTTTTTTTTGCCTGATATAGAAATCTTGGTTGATAGACTTTTTCTTTCAGTTCTTTTTTTTTTTTTTTTTAATTACCTAACATTCATTCCCTGAGCATCATCACAACATACTAAATGTGGTTTCCCATCTAGGATAAACTGCATAGTGGCTTAATCAAGCATGTTATCATCAATAATATTCCATTTCTACTTTCATACATATGTATACATATTATATGTTTTTTATCCTATGTGTGACCCTCTGCCCTTTCCCACTCCTATTACACTATCTCTGCTATATACAGTTGTCTTCCAGAGGAGTTATTGAAAATGTGATACATGCAAGTAAAGGAAGAGGGGCCAGGAGTTTCAGTTATCAGGTCATAAAGTTTTTGACAATAGGGAACATAGATTCTATTCAAGGTTGGATCAAGGGTGGGTCTCCTGCAGTTCTGCAATTGTAGGTGAGTCTCCGTGGAATGCAGTTTCAGGAAAGTGGTTCTGGTAAGCAGAGATGATTATCAGTTGATGCGGCACAGCAGCCATCTTGTGATTAGCTCTCACTGTCCATAGGTAGAGAAAATCCTCCTATACAATATATTTCTCAATTGGTTTAAGACAGCTAATGTTTCTTTCTGTTGCTTATAGTTGCAAGTTCTTAATCCTTGTTTTCAGCTTCAGTTTGCCACCTGAGGCCGGCAGCCACGCGCAGGCGCAGGCCCCGCGGCCACGCTTAGGCCCGGGGACCACGTGTAGGCCCGGCAGCCATGCGCAGGCCCTGCGGCCACACGCCAGCCCCAAGCGCGCAAATGTGTGCGGGACCCAACGCCACCTCCCCTTCGCCCGCCCGGCCAGAGAAACGAAGGACGACGACCTCGGCTTGTGCGCCGCTGGCCCAGGTTGGCGCCGAGCGTGGGACACACCCAGTGCCAGAGAGGCAGCTGGGGCCTGGGGCCGGGTGGCCCAGGCTGTGGAATGCGGAGCAGAGCCCCAGCGAGCAGAGGCCCAGCCTCTTTCAGTTCTTAAAGATGTTATCTCACAGTCTCTTAGTTTCCATAGTTCCTGATGAGAAGTCAGTTGTTAATCTTACTGAAACTTCCTTTTACATGATTTGTTGTTTTGTCTTGCTCCTTTAAGATTGTCTTTGGTTTTCACCAGTGTTAGTATAGTGTACCTTGATGTAGTGCTCTCTGAGTTTATCCAACTGGGAGTTTTCTGAGCTTTTTGGATGTGTAGATTAATGTCTTTCATTATATTTAAAATCTTTTAATGTCTTTGTCTAGTAATTTCAAGATCTGGGTTTTATCAGGTATGATACCTGTCCATTATTTTTGTTTGTTTAGTGGACCATATCTTGTGCTGCTTTTTGTATGTCAACTTTTTTTGTTGTTGAAATCTGTACATTTGAATATTATATGATAACATTGGAAATCATATTCTTAGCCTTTCCTAGTGTTGGGTTTCGGTTTGTTTTTGACTGTTGAAGGTTATCGTAGTCAATTTAGCAACTTTTCTAATTTTTGGGGGGGGAGTGAGGTTGGGGTAGAGACTGTACTCCTTGTCTTGTGTGGCCACTGTAGTCTTTAGTTTTTGTTTATATTGTGTTTGATACAGATTTCCTTCAAGGCCAGAGATGGGAAAATAAATACCTGTCTTAGTCTTTACAGATTGGATCTGTTCTGGGAGCATTTTCTCTTTCAATAGTTACTTGGACTTTCACTGAGTCTAGAAATCCATTCAGGATGACATCTTAAGTTCTTCTCAGGTGTATTCTGAACATTTCTTGCCCTGGGTATTTGCATGGCTTTTTAAATTTTCCTTTAAATATGAGTACTTTGTATTGCTCTTGTTGCCCATAGAAACACTCCTGAATATTCTCTCCCTTGCCTTACATCGTCTGTTTTATGTCTCAGCTGTAATCTCCTTCCTCAAGTGTCAGTGGGCTGATAAACTACCTTTACAATGTTTGCAAGTAATGCCCATTATTTTTGAGAAATCACCACCCCAGGGGGTATGGCCATGCTGCAATCCTTTCTCCATTCTCCTCTCAGGATTTGAGGTACACACACACATGTGCTCGGTGTGACTTTTCAGGCCACTGGATCCAGTACTTGAACTACACTCAGGCATATGGGAATCCAGCACCTTAACCACCATGCAACCTGCTGGGCCCCCATTACTTTCTTAAATCTTAGTGAGTTTTTTAAGTTAGATGAATCCATGAGCACTTTACACTAGTACTTCATATTGCCTACAGTCAGGTTATAATAGACCATAGTAATTGGTAAATAAGGCCCATTATACTTCCTCTGGAACCTGTGGTGAAGGTTCCACATTGGAAACGTGGGCTACTGTCTTCAAGACTGCTTCCAAGCTAGGGATAATGTAGAGCAAAGACACATACAATGTCAGAAAGCTTACCTACTATTTTCAATGACCTTTTTCTTGATTCAGTGTTTATTAGGCTGCTGTAAGTCTTTTATGGTGTTCCAGAGTTCTGACATTGTTGGTTCTGATGGTTTCTACTTGTTTTCTGATGTTTGTGAGGAAAGGAGCTCGGGATTGCTCATTTGGCCTGTTTGCTGATGCTAGTCTTGACAATTTATTTAAAAGCTGAGTCTTTTTTGCAGTTAAATGTTAAAAGATTGATCTCAGTACTTTTCAATAAAAAAAATGAAGTATTAATACACTGAGTAGTAGTATTTAGCTATCAAAATGAGTGAAGATATTCTCAGCCATAGAGTGATCTGCTAGATATATTTTTTATTTATTTTTAATACATCACGACCAGGTAGGCTTTATTCCAGGAATACAAGGGTGGTTCACCATATGCTAAACCATAAATGTAATAGACCATATTAACAGAAAGATTTTAAAAATATGAAAAATATCAAGTGATGCAGAAAAAGCATTTGATAAAATACAACATCCCTTCATGATCAAGACTCAGCAAAGTCAGCATACAAGGATCTTTTCTGCCAAAAACTGGTACAAGAGAAGGATGCCCATTTTCTCCACTCCTTTTCCATATAGTACTGGGAGTATATTTTTAAATAAGAAAATCAAGATGTAAAAAATATAAAGGTTTCCCAGCATGGAGAAGGGGAGGTGGGAAGATAATGCTAGTATGTGTGCATGCTTGCTTATACTAAGAAAAAAAAAGGAATATCAACATTTGAGTAGCCATAGAGATAAAGGAAATACAGAGCAGGAGAGAGATGTTGAGTGGAATATTCCTTATTTGTACATTTGATATTAGAACTAAGTATTTTAAATAATTATGAGTCAAAATTTTATCAATGAAAAGTAATCTTTGAATGTCAGAGTAGAATGAAACAAATCAACTTAGCTGTTCTGGTTGGTGCACATTTTAGTCTGTTTTTTATGTTGCTGACAAAAGTACCTGAGACTGGGTGGTTTAGAGAAATAGTGGTTAATGAACTCTGGCTTTTGGAAAGTTCAAAGGTAGAGACCTGGCATCAGGACAGCCGACAACATGACCAGTGGAAGCTCAGAGCAGGTCAGTCATGGGCAGAGAGACAGCTGCTGACAGCCCTCTTAGAGCAAGCAACCAGCTCTCACAAGAACTAAACCATTCTCATGAGAACCAAAGCTCACTGGGTCTCTCAGGATATCATTGATCTATTCGTGAGTGCTCCGTCCATGAAACAAATCTCTGTAATCCAATCACTGGGCACAGGAGCTCGGGATTGCTCATTTGGCCTGTTTGCTGATGCTAGTCTTGACAATTTATTTAAAAGCTGAGTCTTTTTTGCAGTTAAATGTTAAAAGATTGATCTCAGTACTTTTCAATAAAAAAAATGAAGTATTAATACACTGAGTAGTAGTATTTAGCTATCAAAATGAGTGAAGATATTCTCAGCCATAGAGTGATCTGCTAGATATATTTTTTATTTATTTTTAATACATCACGACCAGGTAGGCTTTATTCCAGGAATACAAGGGTGGTTCACCATATGCTAAACCATAAATGTAATAGACCATATTAACAGAAAGATTTTAAAAATATGAAAAATATCAAGTGATGCAGAAAAAGCATTTGATAAAATACAACATCCCTTCATGATCAAGACTCAGCAAAGTCAGCATACAAGGATCTTTTCTGCCAAAAACTGGTACAAGAGAAGGATGCCCATTTTCTCCACTCCTTTTCCATATAGTACTGGGAGTATATTTTTAAATAAGAAAATCAAGATGTAAAAAATATAAAGGTTTCCCAGCATGGAGAAGGGGAGGTGGGAAGATAATGCTAGTATGTGTGCATGCTTGCTTATACTAAGAAAAAAAAAGGAATATCAACATTTGAGTAGCCATAGAGATAAAGGAAATACAGAGCAGGAGAGAGATGTTGAGTGGAATATTCCTTATTTGTACATTTGATATTAGAACTAAGTATTTTAAATAATTATGAGTCAAAATTTTATCAATGAAAAGTAATCTTTGAATGTCAGAGTAGAATGAAACAAATCAACTTAGCTGTTCTGGTTGGTGCACATTTTAGTCTGTTTTTTATGTTGCTGACAAAAGTACCTGAGACTGGGTGGTTTAGAGAAATAGTGGTTAATGAACTCTGGCTTTTGGAAAGTTCAAAGGTAGAGACCTGGCATCAGGACAGCCGACAACATGACCAGTGGAAGCTCAGAGCAGGTCAGTCATGGGCAGAGAGACAGCTGCTGACAGCCCTCTTAGAGCAAGCAACCAGCTCTCACAAGAACTAAACCATTCTCATGAGAACCAAAGCTCACTGGGTCTCTCAGGATATCATTGATCTATTCGTGAGTGCTCCGTCCATGAAACAAATCTCTGTAATCCAATCACTGGGCACAGGCCTCACCACCTTCCAACATCAAATTCCAAACCGTTAAACTTTGGGGGACAAACCATCATCTAAACCATAACAGTGTGTAATCAGAAGAAAATTATTTTACGTGACTTGTATCTATGTATGTATCTGCTTCCCTAGTCTTATCTCTCTCTCTCTCCCTGCCTGTATACACAAATGTTTAAAAATACTTTTTCAGGGGGCCAGCAGGTGGACTGGTGGTTAAAGTGCTGGACTCCCACATAGTCAACTGCACTTTTGAGTCCCGAATCTGGTGGCTTGAAAATCATGCCGGTTGTGTGTCTTTTCTGTCTCTCGCCAGTGAGCACGTGCACCCTATCGCAAAAATAAAAAAAATCTTTAATCTTTTCAGGCATCTCTGTACACTGAGAAGACCTAGAAACAATGAGTAATGACTATCCTTCATGCTCAAATTATGCTGAAATACTTTCTGCCTAAAGAAACCCAACATTTGTAGAGAAATGGCTTATTTTAGTCAGGTTTAAACGTACAAGATGAACCTGAAATATCTTGTACTACCAGTAGTAATAAAGCTACTCAAAGCTACTAGGGTCAAGTCAAACTCCCCAACATAAAGGGTGCCAGCCAAATATAGGACAGTTTGTGCATCAATAAAGATAGGATTACAGTGGGTAGAAACACATTAAATGTATTTCAATCCATTAATTTATAATATTTTTTATCCCCTCAACCCTTACTACTCACCTACAGCAGATGCTTGGGGCTAACGCATTGTTTTGAAAAATAAATGGAAGTAATAATTGAATACTTCTGCACATACAAATGCGCGCACACACTCATCAATGTAATGAATGTCATACAAATGCGCGCACACACTCATCAATGTATTGAATTTTGATGAGAGTTCATTTCTCTTGACAGAAGTATTTTAACAGTCAAATAAAAGAAATAGAATGAGGTTATTACAATTTTCACTAACAGTTTATATAAAAGAATCAGATGTCATGAGCAAATAAAGTAACAGTATGGTCAACAGAATTACTAAATTTCAAGACTTATCTACCAAGTTATAGGCAGTTTAGGGTATTGAACTTTTTAATGGTAAGATAAGATTGCAATCTGCAAAATTCAGACTATTGTAAACTTGATAAAATAAAAAATGGGACCAGCAGTTAGCACAATGGCTATGTCGCTGGACTCCCATGTAGCCGACCACTGCTCAAGTCCTGGACTCGGTGGCTTAGACTCACGCCGGGCGTGTGTACGTGCGTGCCCAAGATCCCGAGAGGAAAATTAAGCAGAAGGGATTGCAGTGTGGCCATCCCCCCTGGGGGGTGATTTCTTGCTTTCTGTCTTTCTGGCGAGTGCAGGCGCCCTATAGAAAAAACCTCTCCCCCAAAATATTAATAAATAAATCATTATTCAGTACAAAATATACTTGTAAGGGATTAGAAAGAAGGAGAGACTTAAGATGTAAGTCATGCTATAACTGCAAACAAATTGAAAACCAAATCTATTAAGATAAATGGGGAAATGTGAACAGTTTTAGTTTTTGGAAATATTAAGGATTTAACGTTTATCTTTTTAGGTGTGATAATGATATTAGGAATAAGTTGTAACTTAAAGACAAAAGTTATTAAATTTTAGAGCCTACAAACTGAAATATTTACAGATGAACAGGTATGTGAGTGGGTATGAAGTGAATGAGTTATAGAAGAGATTAACCATATATAAATGATCAGAGAGAGGTAACTCAGGTTGACTATACTATTCTTTCTACTCTGTGATACTATGATTGCCATAATAAAGTTTTCTAAATGACAGGGAGATAAATTTTCAAACAAAAATGATGCAAAAAACCACACTAATAAGTGTGTGCATATGTGTGTGTGTGTGTGTGTGTGTGCTTCTGGCAAAAGGAAAATGATCTTGGATAAAAGGTCAGAAATAAAGAAAGGAATAAATATAAATGGAAAGCACATATTTGTTGGTAAATATAAATTAATATTGAATGATTCAACAATAATGTCCTGTGGGTTTAAAATGTAAACAAAATACATGAAATTGGTATATAAATTATGGAAGAGTAAATGGAATTAAAGTGTACAAAGCAGTATTTCTCAATATTTTTCATATGCTTCTATTAATCATCTGGGGTATTGTTAAATTGTAGATTACACCCAAAGATCTGAGGTGGGGCTGGAGAGTTTACATTTTTAAAAACTCCTCAGGTGATACTTCTGTTGCTTACCTAAAAACATTTTGGGTAGCAAGATAAAGTTCCTTCATTATGTTGGAAGAGGTTTAAGTATTACTAAACTTTGGTACCATCAAATGTGCTTGCTGTAACCACTATAACTAAAAAGAATAGTTAAAGGATGTAAAAATCTACCTGCGAAGCAGGTTCACTGTGCTCTCGTGACCAGCTTGTGCGAATCTGATGAGACAAAACACATTTGTACACAACAAGTTACACAAAGCAGTTTTTTTACTTAGAGGTAGGCTGTTGGAGATACCAAGTGATTAGAATTCCTAATCCACCAGTCCCCTGAGGGTCAAGAAGGTTGCCCCAGGGCAGACGGTTATGTCCATGTGTGCCCAACTTGTACTACAGCTGAGACCCTGGAAAGCAGCTGCCCTGGGATTCATACTCATGGACAGGGGACTCACGGGGCTAAATTGTAGGACATCCTGTTTTCTGTGTCCAGGTATTGCATTTGGAGTACATTCTACACTTACTGAAGTCAAGAAAAGAGAGAGGTAAATTGTCCCAGGCCCATCCAGGGAACTGTCCTGCACTACCAAGTCAATACTGAGGAAAATAAATAAATATAACTAGTTCCCAAGAAGCACAGAAAAGGTAGAACAAATATAAAGCCAATAGTTAATTGGTTAATTCAAACCTAAATATTTCAATAGTTCCATGAAATGTTTGTGGCTAAATGTTTAAATTGGAAGACATAAGATTGTCAGATAAAAATCAACTATATGCTGCTTTATAATAAATACCGAGAAAATCTAAGGAAAATTTAAGTACAGGAAAAAAAAAAAGATGTTCCATAAAAACCAACCAAAAGAAAGCTGTGATAAATATCACAAAAGACAATCTTTATTAAAAAAACGTTGGTAGAGAAGAAGAATGCTTGTAAAAGTAAAAGTTTCACCTCACCAAAAAGAACTGGCAAAGTAGACAAATGAAGTTTTCTTTTTTTCCTACAGGTTTTTTGGCACAGGGTACCTGTGCTTGCAGGAGACAGACACTGAAAGGAAGTGGGAAATCACCCCCTACGGGGATGGGCACGCTACAGTACCCTTTCCTTCATTGTCCTTGGAATTTGGGCACACATGCACATGTGCTTGGCATGACTTTCAAGCCACCAGGTTCGGGACTCAAAGCGTTGTCGGCCACATGGGAGTCCAGCACCTTAAACACTATGCCACCTGCTGACCCCGACAAATTAACTTTTCTAACAGTCAAAATCGTCTGGATGGAGCTGTTTATGTGGCAAGTTTTCTACCATATTGTGCTCCGTCCACATTAAATTCACTTTCTCCAAACACATAGGTTCTTTTATAATTCTATGAGTAGATACAAGAAAACCTTCCTAATATTATTAACATTTCCTCAAAGGAGAGTGGGCTGCATTTGGAGACGGTGATTTCTCACCAAACCCAACCTTGACTGGAACCACATCTTACCACTGTTGCCTAGCGTAATGCCTGACGCGCAGTAAGTGCTCAGTGCAGACGTTTCGGTGTTGGATAAATCTATGGATGGAGAGAAGAGGACTCCTAAGGCCTCTCCAATGCTGATATTCTTGGGATAGCTGTTTACTGACCACAGTCTTACTCAGAGTCTGACGAGTGAATGAATCAGTATGTGGAAGAATCAAGAGGTTGACAAAGGTCAGAAGAGGCCACCTGGGAACAGCTAATGTGCTTTTAGCCTGTCACTGTTTATGTGTTGCATTTGCATAAATGGACCTTTCAGATGTGTGCCACACGTCCCAGGTTCACAGATGTGTGAAACAGGTCTCTTGGTTTTCTTTATAGTTTTTGTTAGTGCAGGGGAAGAGGGAAGCTTGGCCACCTTAACTGGGCTATGTCATATGGCATATCTCCCCTCATGCTGCTCCTCCCATCCCTGGTGATCCCTCATCTTGAATTCCCAGAATCTTTGGGATTCCCCAGCTTGCAACTCAATAAGCCACTTAGAATTTCATTGGCTGTCATCCTATCACCTCTTTAGATAGCCTTCTTTGAAGATAATCCACTTACAATTTTTTAATAATCCATTTACAATTTTCATCTGCTCTCATCCTATCACCCCTTAAGAGCTTCTTTGAGAAGCTCTTCAATCATGGACCTGATATAACACAGTCCACACACAGAGGTGGGTAAAGAGGTATTCTTTACCTTGACAAAGTCCAAAAGTGCAGTTACTCCCCGAATCACAGCCCTCTTACTCTGCTTCCATGGGCCACGTCGTCCCCTTGGTGTCTCTCAGTAGGCTTGAAGTGAGGCCCAGGCACTTCTCGCCCTCCCCTTTCATGGAAAGGGGAGGGCAGTAACCCGTACCTAACACATCAGCCACTCTCTATGAACCATATCCACAAAGCAAGTCCTTCTCCAGTATTCCCCTACCCCGTGTTTGGGGGATTTCATGGTGGTGTTAAAGATGAGAACTTCGTTTCAGCTGGGAGGTCAGCCATGTGCCACTACCCTGGCCTTTAGGTTGAACTAGAAATTGAATCCAGGTCTTCCCTGTGGATTATAGAGTCTTAACAGTGTGGCCAGTGCTGCTAGACCTCTCTCTGTCTCTGTGTCCTCAATATATTGTACATGAGGATTCAGGATTTCCCTAGCCATTTGTTTAACCCCCACTTTGACATTTCTGCATGGCACTACCACTTTAGGATCTAGCATCTATGGCATGTTATAAAAGAGAAATATAATGCAAGATGTGTGTAATTTCAGATATTCTAGTAACTGTATTTTAAAAGATAGAAAATAAAGAGGTAAAATGGGGCCAGCAGGTGGCATGGTGGTTAAGTGCACTGGACTCCCACATGACCAATCAGTTCGAGTCCCGGACTTGGCAGCTTGCTTTCTCACTTTCTCTCTTTCTCTCTCACTCTGTCTCTCGTTGGGTAAGTTAAAATAAATAAAAAAGTTAAATAATTCTTAAAAGAAAATGAGATAAAATTAATCTCAATATTTAATCCAAAACATACAAGATATTATAATTTCAACATGTATTCAACATAAAAATTGTTCAGGAATTTTACATCCTTTTTTACATTATAACGCTTGAAATGCGTGTATCTTACATTTGCAGGTCAGTCAACTTGAGCTACTTTTCAAATGCTCAGGAGTCACACGAGGCTAGTAGAGACTGCTAGACAGCTTGGACCTATTATTTACATACGTGCACATAGCAACAAGGAGAATAACATTGTAACATGTTGACTAGTGTTATAAAAATGATGGAAGTAAAAGCGTTTTATAAACTGCACAATGATTGATAACTACAACGTGTGTTTTATAACTGCCTTCACCAGATTATCAACTGTTTCTTTGTGCTCTCATTTTGCCAGCAGAGGGCACTCACAGCTGGTAAGACAGCATTAACCGTGCAGTACTCAGACAAATCAACTGGATTCGCTAGATTAATAGCAGTACCCTGGTCCTGTGAGGGGAAGAAATTATACTTTTAGAGCGCAATACTTTATAAAAGTAGTAGGTGTTAATTGCAGAAAATTTGAAAGTATTGACATCTGGAGTTTCAGTCAGTCCATCACTCACTCTCACAAACACACATTCACAAATGTCTTTTACTGTGTTCTGTTCTAGACTCTTCTGTGCCTGAGATATAACTCCATGTACTTTTCATATTATAAGAAATTAGAGATTCAGGAAGACTGGAGCATGTTTAAGCAATCTTGGCAATAATAATTAGAAAAGAGTGTGAAGAAAATGGATAGTATATTATTGATAGAATACGATTCCTGATAAAGGCAGAAGCCATGGTCCCATAAGGCATTGGAGATATATATATATATATCACACACTATATAATTGATTTCTTTTGATTTCTATCTTTTTCCTTCTGTGTAGTAGAAGGGAATTTTCAGTTTTCAGTCCAGAGAATGAGCTAGGGAAATTAGGAATTTTGAAAAATGCAAGATAAGAAGCCAAGTTATATCCTACAACAGAGTAGTAGGATTTGTTGATAGAAGCCTATGGAGGATGGTGATTGTACAGAAGAGTGAAATGGTCAAGAGACCTGACTAGGAGTTGCTGAGCACTGGAGACAGAGAGCAGCCGGGATTAGTTCCAGACTATAGTAGCATCCATCTTCAAAGGACCTTGGTTTCAGCTGCCACTTGGTCAACCCAGATGTAGAAGCAGAAGATACAAGTGGCTGAAAGTGAGCATTGTCAAGGTGTAAATGAACATGCGGTGCAGCGAGTTGGAGGACCAGAAAGGTTGAGCTGAAGTACCATGAGGTCTTGGGATGAGGCTAAGAGCAAGAGAGTAGTGGTATTTTCTTCCTTCCTTTCTTCTTTCCTTCCTTCCTTCCTTCCTTCCTTCCTTTCTTTTCTTTTCTTTTCTTTTCTTTTCTTTTCTTTCTTTCTTTCTTTCTTTCTTTCTTTCTTTCTTTCTTTCTTTCTTTCTTTCTTCTTTTTTTTTTAAATGGGGCTTCCCAGTAAAAAACAGAAAAACTGCTAGACAAATTCTAAAAGAGCTGTAACATTCTAGAGTAATATTCTTGAACAGAGAACAGCTCTCCAAAAGATCCCAGTAGTATTAAAGTGCAGGTGCCATGAAATCAGGGAGTTCATGTAAAGAATAAAATGTTATGATTAGAAAGAAGATATTTTTATTACAAAGGGTCTTGAAAAAGTTTGTGAAAAGGTGTACTATGAATAATCTATGCATGCATTTCAGAAAAACTTTCTGCACAAAATAATCTGGTACTTTAATTCCACTTTTCCACCAACTTTCTGAAGTCCCCTGATATGGATCAGATCTTGAGCCTAAGGAATACATAACTGAAGTGGAATGTAAAGAAAGAAGATGACAGTTGGGGGTCACAGCCATGTAATCCTAGGCTGGAGAAAGTATCGTTTACAGGGGCATTGAGTTCCCAAACACGGAAGGAGACATTGTCATGGAGGCTTATAATGAGAAAGGCAATAATTTCATGCTGCTGATCTCTGAGGTAATCCTTGGGTAATCAGAAATTTATATGCATTCCTAACCCTAGGACTTAGCAATGAGACAAAGGTTGCTAGGGAAAATGAGAATAGTGTCAAGATAATAAATTTTAACTGTTTTCAGGCCATGAATCTATGTCACTGAAGAGCATCAGACAGATTTGGGTTAGAATTATGTCTTAGCTGCATGGGTTGGGCAACTCAATGATTGACTATGAAACTTAGTTTCCTATCTGTAAAATGGGGACTATAATATAACCTACTTCAACATTGTACTGTGCCCTTTTCAACGTAATATTCAATAAATGATAGCTATCATAGTAAAAATTAAGGAAAAAGCAAAAAACCTTAGTATGTTTATTGATAGAAGCCAGGGCACAAACTATTGGCAGTTCTTCCTGCACAGTAGCCTCAATTGTAGCAAAGCAAGACTGAGGACGTAGCCAGGAGAGGGTAGGATTCCAGACTCTCCAGCTCCAAGCTGAAACCCACAGGACCACCTCACTCACCGTCAGATTATCTGACCTGGTTCCTCAGTGCGTGCACTCCTCACTAAAGAACCTGTATCTGCGAGCCAGCAGGTGGCATAGTGGTTACATTGCTGAACTCCCACATGGCCCAGTGAGGTTAGCGTCTCCGACCTGGTGGCTCGAAACTGACGCTGGGTGCATGTACGTCTGTTCCCAAGATCGGGGGAGGAGAATGGAGGAGAAGGGATTGCAGCGTGACCAACTCCGCTGGGGGCAGGGACTGGGGGTGATTTATCACTTTCCCTCTCATTATCTCTTTCTCTTCTCTCTCTGGCGAGCACACGTGCTCTAAAGTAAACACCTCTAAAAACAAAAAGGAACCTTTATCTGACTTTTCTTTGAATATCTCCCAATGTAGGAAGCTCACCACTCCATGTTTCTTTTTTTTTGGAAGGAAGGAGTCAGTGATAAGAGTTTTTCCTCCATGTAGCATAAATCTGTTTTTCTTTCTTTCCAATCACATGACTTTCTTATGTCTTCTGGCAGTTCTGTTTTTCTTCTACTCGACAGCTTGTTACACATCTGAAGACAGTGACTGTGTCTCTCCTGTCTTCCCACTGTTCTAAAGTCACACTCTCGGGTCAACAATACCCTTTTACAACACAGCCCAGAGCCTTTGCTCTTCTGATTTCCTCTTTTCACCTGCTTTAGTCTGTTGCTTCCCTGTTAGCATCTCATCTCCCAGTATAGTCTGAATTCCACAAACTGAGGAGGGCTGTCACTATCCTAAATTTAGACACCGTTCGTGTAGTTACAGCCCATGTTGATCTTTTCTTTTTCTTTCTTATTTTTTCTTAAGTTTCTTTCTTTATTTCTCCCAGGAGAGAGAGAGAGAGAAGCACCCTCAAAGAGTCCTCACACTGCAATCTACCCCTCATCTGAGCCCGCCTGGATCACGGTCACACGTGTACCTGTCGTGCACAGGGCCTGGGATAGAACATGGGGCGTTTCCAGATGAGTCCCGTTGTATTACCGAAGCGCCCTCAGCTGGGCCCGGGACCTGACCTTTGATTACATTTTCAGTATATTTTCTGATGCATCACTGCTATGGACTTCCCAGAAATGCAGGCGAGTTCGGCTACAGCAGCAGGGCTTGTTCATCATGCACATTACATGTTGTTAGCTCTGTCCATTGTCCACTGTTGATGAATATTTTTGGATCCTGATTCTGGCAAGTTGGATTTACATACAGATTTGATGAATCCTGGCCAAGGCTTGGGTGCCTGCAGCTGCTCCACTTAGAGCATTGGGAAATGTCTTGTCGTTAAAATCCCTGAGCCTTGCCTCATGCTGACAGATGTAGGAAGGTGGGAGGAAAGAGAGCGGCATTCAGTCTCTGGAACATGCTTCGTTACAGGAGCTGAGAGACAAAGGTCAGGCTCCAGTGTTCATCCCAACACTGGTCCGCGCCTACCTTTTTCTCACCAGAAGCAGCAATACCTTTATTGAGGAAGGGTTGACTTTAGTTTTAGAATTGTCCTCTTTCGACTATTTTGAATTAGTTCTTTAGTTTCTAAGGTAAATGTGCCAGTCAGTGGGACTGTATTGTTGACTAGCCTGGAAAAATAAGATTTGGCAATCTGTTGATCTACCAAATGAAAAAAAAAAATCTTCAGTTTTTGGAGAACTTTGACCTCTAACTTATTTAGATGCATTAAAGTTAAGTGAACTACAAATAGATACTTCTGGTGAATACTGATTTCAGTTTAGAAATAGTCAATAAATTCAACCTCGATTTGTGTTAGAACTAGAGAGCAACACCCAAACTAAGAGTTCTAATGCTCGCAGCAGCCCCATGAGGTGAGGACTACTCTAAAGTTCTACTCGGCAGAGGAGGAAGCTGTTGAGTGGCAAGACCCAGCATGATGCAGTCGTGGGATTGGCTTTTAACCAGCACCTGTGATCCCCTGTGATCCCCTGTGATCCCCTGTGATCCCCCGTGATCCCCCGTGATCTCCCGTGTTCCCCCGTGACCCCCTGTGATCCCCTGTGATCCCCGTGATCCCCCGTGATCCCCCGTGATCCCCTGTGATCCCCCGTGATCTCCCGTGTTCCCCCGTGTTCCCCGGTGATCCCCTGTGATCCCCTGCGTAGGTTTTAGATCGGGGTAATGAAATATGACTGGTGCTGGAACAGAGCTGTGAAATGGACGCAGACGTCAAATGGAAAGCAGACTGGTAAGCAGAGCTTCTGGGTGGCCCCGCGTCAGTCAGTTTAACTCTCTAGGCCTCAACTAATTCGTTAGACTTCATTCCATGAGGCCCCCTTCCAGCTGTAAAAATTAAGTTTATGGCCACGTTGATGGACTGAATAGGCAAGAATAATGGACAACTAAGAGAATGAAAAGAGAAGAGGTAAGAGGCACACAGGCACATGTGTGTGTGCATGAATGCATGCCTGCCTGTCTGTGTGCGTGCATGCCTGTCTGTACGTGTGCTGTGGGAGGGTCTTCCCGAATAGAAATAGGAGGTAGTTCCAGGGACAAATACCTTTGCTAAAGAGGAGGAAAAAAATGATTAAAAAAGAGAGAGAGAGAGAGAAAAGCCAGTAAAAATAAGAGTCGATGAGACAGATACTGAAATCAGCTGCTTTTTCACAGTGTTGGTGGGGAATTGACCCTCCCTCCATTAATCAGGTAGGGTGATGAGGCATACAAAAAGTCATCAGCCCAGTAGGAAATGGGTCATCTTGGTAAATGCCAGATCCTTCCTCTCTTGCTCTGCCCTCTTCTAATTTAATTGACACGTTCAGCACTTTTTGATCTATAGCAATTAAGAGGGAGATTCTGCTGATGGAAGCTGGTCAGGCCTTAGAATCTGACACCAGGACCAGGGGGAGAGCAGTTTCTGCCAGGGAGACGAGGCTGTCAGAAGATGACAGGGGCCCGCCCTTCCGGGGAGATTGCCTTTGGCAGAAGTCAGTGCTTTCACCCAGAGGCAGCCCTGCTAGAGAGATGAGAGCAGTGTGCTCCTAGGGAGCAGACTCAAAGGGGCAAGCTGGCAAAAAGAATCACATCATATCTGCCAGAGGAAGTGATCAAAAGCCACAGGACTCTGGTAGCTGGCAAAAGGTGACCCCCAGATACTCGGGAGCCTCAACAACATAGCTAATCCCAAAGACAGGAAGTGGATGACTATGCTCAAGATCTGGCTCTGCCAGGTGAAGTGACAGCTCTCTCTCCCTCCTGCCTTTCTCGTCTCTATACAGAAAGCCCATCCTTTCTAGTTTACTACTTACAGATTGGAGAAATACTACTTCGTACCAGTTGTGTAATTTGAGATTTAAGGTGTTCTATTTGGACCCCATTGACTTCATGGGACACTCTGCCCCTACTAACCTGAATTCTTCTTCAAGCAAGAGATTACATTTCACTTTTCTTTCCCTTCCATCGGTGGAGAGCCACATGTTGAACCAAAATGAAAAACTGCTTTATTTAAATTCCGAAGAAGTATATTTTGCTAAAAGCCAAGCCTGAGGCAGAAAAGTAGAGTATCCATTTCTATATATGAGAAGGAATATTTTAACCATCCGATGTATGATTCTGTGGTCACATACGTTGCTATTTCATTCAGCCTGCAACTTTATAAAGAGAAGAGGTCACTTTTTCATGGAGGTAATTTAGTTTTCCATTTTCTTTATAATCAGATGGCAACTGCTTGGGATACCCTCTCAGCAGGAAAACATTTAACATTTTTAAATAAATACATTTACTGAAATTAAACCAACTAGATAGCATGTTTATTCATTAAGATTCAAATTGTGTGAAATATTTGCTAAAAGTATATCCTATGTCCTAGAAAAGTAATCCACTGTTCTACTGCAGTTCACATTGAGGAAACAGATGCCCAGCTGTTCGCAGAATCTGCCCCTGCCACCTGACCGGAGAGACAGCTTGGATCCTCTGTCCGTCTTCTCTGCTCTGTACTCTTTTCACGGGGTTGTTCCACCGCCCTTTTCAAGTAAAAACTATTATCCGGCAATACTCTGTCAGTGCTTTCTACATTCTTCTTATTCAAAGCGTGATCTGAGATCTCAGACTTCACCCCAAGCCCTTGGAGTCACAATCTGTATTGTAACTCAGTTCTCAGAAAATTCATGTGGAAATCGAAGTAAATGATGCATTAAGTTCTCAGCAGTTGAGAGTTTTAAATTTACTTGATGAATATACTTCATGAAGGTAGTTCCTTTAGGCTTTATGGAATTACAAAATGATATGTTTTGTGTATGTTTTCATTGGAATTCATAAGCTATTGATAATTCTTTAATTTAGTTGTTACATGATAAAAGTTCAGGACCACAGATAAGTGTACAGATGGTTACTTTCAGATCAAAGTACGAAACTGGGAATGACTTCTAAAGGTACCTGGACTATTGGATAAAGTAAAGCCTTTCTAAGCTGACATCCAAGGCTGCCTGTCTTAATTTGGTGTATAATGCTAGAGGACTGGGATGGCATACAAATATTTGTGGAAGTGAAATGAAAAGGTGCTAAATAAGGATATCCTCTTCCAAAACAGACTCAGTCTCAAAACATTCTTTGCAGACCTAAATTAAAGACAGGGAAAATGTCTTGTCCTTTATTGTAAGTTAAATTTTATACCAGTATTTAAGAAAGGTCTGGTGTCACAAACCTAACCCGCTTTATTCTTTTTATGTAAAAACAGGTGTTACCTGCTCACACGTGATTTCGATTCATCTCTTATTTTCCCCTCCTCTCCATCCATATGGTCTCTGCGTTGCCCTGTGCTATCTCATTGTTGCCAGAATTTACTAGAGTCTCCTTCTTCCAAACCATTTTCTATAATGCTGACAGAAATATCTTTTTTCTTTTATTTTTTTTTTTAAGAAGTTTTGCCTTAGGATGCATGTACTCGCTAGAGAGAGAAAGAGAGACAAAGATGGTGAGAGGGAAACTGAGAAACCACCCCCATGGGAAATGATCACACCGCAATCTCATCTCCTCCATTCTTCTCTTGGGATTTTGAGCATGCACACACACACGGCCCGTGTAAGTTGCAAGCCACTGAGTCCAGAACTCAAGCCGTGGTTGGCCATGTAGGAGTCCTGTGACATAACTGCTATGCCATCTACTGGCCCCAGAAATAACCTTTTTGAAAAACAATACAAAATCTAAGAATCTTAGTCCTTGCTTAAAACTTCCAATGTCATCTACTTTTATAAGATTAAGTAAGGACTTCAAACTAGATCTACATTTTAATGTCTACCTTAATTTGGCTCTTACCCAATTCACGAATGCAATGTATGATCCTTCATTGGGGCCTAGGTAAGGAAAAGGATATTCTTGCTTTATAAAGGGCATCAATATCACAATGGTAGAAATTTGAATAAAGTCTATGCATCCCAAGAAGTATTTCATCAGTGTTAATTTTCTAATTTAATTAAATTGTACTATTTTTATGTAACAGAACAGCCTTTGTTTTAGAAAATTATACCCAGGACCAGCAGTTAGCGTAATGGCTATGTTGCTGGATTCCCATGTAGTCGACCGCGGTTCGCGTCCCGGACTCAGTGGCTTAAAAGTCACACCGGGCACGTGTGTGTATGTGCCCAAGATCCTGAGAGGAGAATGGAGGAGAAGAGATTGTGGTGTGGCCATCCCCCCTGGGGGGTGATTTCTCGCTTTCTGTCTCTCTTTGTCTGTCTGGCGAGCGCACGTGCCCTATAGCAAAAACCTCTTTTAAAAAAAAGACAATTATACCCTAGAGGTAAAGATACATCATCCAAGACTTCCACATAAACAACTGCAGTTCAAGTCCCAAACCTGGCAGCTTGAAAATCACAGCAGGCATGTGTGCATACATGCCCAAAATCACAGGAGGAGAGTGGAGGAGGAGAGAATGCACTGTGGTCACCCGCTCTGGGGAGTGATTTCTCACTTTCTCTTTCTATCTCTCTTTCCCCAGCAAGCACCTGTGTCCTATGGCAAAAACACACACACACACACATACATATATAGAGAGAATAAATGGAAATGTTAAACATATTAAACATATGCATATACTATTAACATCAGGATGATATATGTGAAAGAATTTTAGGATTTCTTTGTACTGCTTCTACAATTATTCTAAATCTAAAATTATAAAAATAAATAAAATAGAAAATAAATTGCAACCAGTTGGTCATGTGGCTCATCCTGCTGCCATTACATTTTTGTTATAAGATAGGAATCAATGAAATATCTTCATGGCATTTTATTAAAATGAAGCTTACAGCAGTAAGCATCCTGTGATTTCGATTGTATACGCTATGTACATTGTATAAGCTATCTACTTTAGAATAGGAAATAGGCTAAAACAAAAAGCATGCAAATGTTAAGGATGGTTTTCCTGGGGCAGTGTAATTATGGGCGATTGTGACATATATTTAATTTTCGTTTCTCTGTTTTTTCCTAATTTATTCAAATGATTGTATTGTTAAAATGAGGGAAAAAAATAAGATTACTATGCTTGCAAATTCTCTCCTAGGTTTTATTCCATCTTGTTTGGAAATTAAGATTACAATTAATTAATTTATTTTGCATTTACTTTGCAAAATGTTAGTGCCTATTTTAGCCTTGTCCATATCAGCAGTGGCTTCCTTATATCTGGTTTTCTCAATTTTTGACGTAGAAAAGAAACTGGAAAAACATCTCTTGTTCTTTCTCAAACTTTAGTCAGGTGCAGCCAGTGTGTTCAAGGAGGCCTTGGGATGGGAACCTGGGGCTATCCCATGTGGATCCCCATTACCGAACATTGTATTACCACTGCCTCAGCAGCTGGCTCCTCTTTAAGGAATGCTGAGACCCTGGAATGTAGTCCCAGATTTAATTCAGTTTGACATATAGTAAAAGGCAGGAAAGCCAGGATTATGGTAAGTTGATTACTGACTTTTCCTCTAATGCCAGAGCAGCAGGGATGTAAAAGAACACTGCCTACTTTGGCACGTCTTGAGCTGGAACGGGCAAATGAATCACCTCATGATCTGGTTAAAAATGCAGATCTGAGGTGAGGGCCTAAATTATGCATTCTATTAGGCTGCCAAGAGATGCCCATGCCACTACCCTGGAATACATTAAGTGACAGAATCTGATTCCACTCCCTTATTTTATAGACAAATTACTTGAGACTCAGAGATGTGAAGACTTCTGTATCAAGCATTGAATCAGAAATTGGAAATACTCATTATTGGATAGGGCTTTTACTGGAATCATATCTGAAGATTAATCAGAAAACTATGGAACTAAGCTCAAGTAAGCTAACAGAAGCTCTTAGAAAGATGACCTGGCACCATAAATAGTTCTGCCTGGCAGAGAGGATTAGAGGAGATATATGAAAGAATTCATAACATAAAATAACCTGGACTTTTCCAGCCCTGCATTGTAATCAGTAGAGACTGCAAAAGAGCAACCACAACCAGAGATTTATCTTGAGAAAGACTTTGAAGGAAGAAAAAGAGACTGATCTTTGCTAGCAGATGGTATATCACAGAATACTTGATAGGCAGAGCTGAATTGAGATTTTATGTGTGACTTGTGTGCTGGGCATTTGCTTTTCAATAATTTGAGTAGTTTACATGTAAATATTTTCTCAAAATTATTTAAAGATATTTATACAGGGACCAGCAGTTAGCGTAATGGCTATGTCGCTGGACTCCCACGTAGTCGACTGTGGTTCGCGTTCCGAACCCGGTGCCTTAAAACTCATGCTGGGCGCATGTGCGTGCGTGTCCAAGATCCCAAGAGGAGAATGGAGAAGAGACTGCGGCATGGCCATCCTCCCTGGGGGGTGATTTCTTGCTTTCTGTCTCTCTGTCTCTCTCTGTCTGTCTGGTGAGCACACACGCCCTATAGCAAAAACCTTTCCCCCCCAAAAAATATTTATACATGTGACAGATAACAAGATCAGAAACCTCTCTCAATAACACATACACACACACACACACACACACACACACACTCACACACAACTGCAAAGGATCTAAAACAAAAAACAAAATGTAGTAGATATTCTATTAAAAGTACATCTCAGTTTGAATTAAAGCAAAAGACATGTCCAGGAATATTAAAGAGGAAACTGAAAACTAGAGTGTAACCACATGAGCTGCCATCAAACATACTGATAATTATTGATCTAATTTTAACAAATGAGCTCTGGAGAGGGGAAGTAACTTGTTCAAAATTTATTTTGTAAACCCAATTTGAGCACTTATCCGTTATCCAATAGAAATTTTAATGAAAAACAATGGAAGGAGACCTTAGTAACCAACTGTAAAACTTACTATAATGATATTATGACAAAAGCAATGACAACCTGAGGGAGGCATGGCAGAAACCATGGTAAGTGTGACAGACTTATTAGCCTTCCAAGTAGAGATTTGAAGAGATAAATTAAATATATGACTGTGGAGTTTAGGCAAGAGGTCTGATTTTAAAATAGTGATTTGGAAGCAGTAGTATAGATATGGCATTTAAGGACACAGAACTGGATGCAATCCCCAGAGAGCGATTGTAGAGAAAAGAGGGGGTAAGAAAGAACTCTATGGCAATTCAAAGTTAAGAACGTGGAGGTGGAACCAGCAGTTAGCATAATGGCTATGTCGCTGGACTCTCATGTAGCCAACCGCAGTTCAAATCCCGGACCGGGCAGCTTAAACTCATGCCAGGCGCGTGTGCTTGTATGCCCAAGATGCCAAGAGGAGAAGGGAGGAGAAGGGATTGTGGCATGGTCATCCTCACTGGGGGATGATTTATTGCTTTCTGTCTCTCTCTTTCTGGCGAGTGCACACACCCTATAGCAAAAATCTCTAAAAAACAAAATAAAACAAAACCATGGAGTTATTAAGAGGAACCAGAGTCAAGACTGAGAGTAAGTGATCTATTATAAAGGAAGAAAGTCAAGAGAAGTCATGTCTTAGAAACAATGAGGGGAGAAGGAGAAAATATGGGCATAAGTCTGATAGGAGAGTTGTGGTAGAAATTTCCTTATGATAACTAAACTTTTTAGTGAAAAGGAAATGAAGTTATTAACTAGGAATGAGAGTGGAGAAAAAGAAGGCAGGAAAAAAAATATCCAAGTATCCAAGTGTGATTAATGAAGCACTGATTATAGATAAAGTGAGTGAAAACAAACCTGGAAACACTTGAATGTGTAGGTGTATATATACATACATTTATAACTAGGAATAAGAATATAAATAAATAAATATACATATCAGATTTTCTCAGAGGAAATAGAGAAGAAAGAACTTGGTTGTACTTTATAAACTATTGTATTCTCTGTTGAATTACTTTATATTACTTTTGAGTTTTATTTAAAATAATAAGAAAAAAAAAATGGTTGTTCTCCGGGGACTTTGCTGAGGGACTGACTAACAAATCTGATCCAAAGGTAATAATCTGGGGCCAGAAGATGGTGTAGTAGTTATGTCACTAGACTCCCACATGACTGAAAGTGGTTCGAGTCCCAGACATGGTGGCTTGAAACTCCCAACCAGCTTGTGTGCCCAAGGTCCCAGGAAGAGAATGGAAGAGAAGGGATTGTGGTATGGGCATCCTTCTGGGAGATGATTTCTCACTTTCCCTCTCACTGTTTTTCTCTCACTCTGGCAAGTGCACGTGCCCTGAGGTAAAAACCTCTTAAAAAAAAAAAAAAAGTAATAATGTGTGTGAGGCTGATTGTAGCATAGCTCAGTAGATTCTTAGGCCCTTGAAACATTTGTGTCTTGCTAAATGAAGGCAGTCTGTACCATGAGGGAGTTTCAGTGCTGTCTAGTTTGGGCCTCCAGACAAAGTACCATAGACTGCCAGTCTTTCTCACAGTTCTGGAGACTGGAAGTCCAAGATCAAGTTGCCACTATGGTTGAGTTCTGGTGAGGGTCATCCTCTGGGTTACAGACTTGCAACTTCTCATTGTATCCTCATGTGGTGGGTAGAGGATAAGAGATCTCTCTAAAATTCATTTTATAAGGGTACTAATTTCATTTATGAGGGTTCTACTATTCTAACCTAATTATTTACAAATACTCCAGTTCCTAATAACATTGGAGTTCCAATTTGGACATATGAATTTTAAAATCCAAAAATGTTCAGTTGTATTTGCCTTACTGGGCAACTTATATGATGTCCCAGTGCAGGGAGAGTAGGGTTTTTAGTAACTGTCAGACACCTCAGGTAAATGGGCCCCTAAACACTTGGATTCACTTGGTTGGTTGGTTGCTTTAATTTTTATCTTTATTTTTCTTCTGTTTGCTTTTATAGTAAAAATAAATAAATAAAAAGAACAAAACCAAAAAAAACCCTCTGATACCAGGTCTTGATTTTGATACAGATATTCAATAATATTGCATTTCTTCACATAAAATAGACATTTCCAAAGAATCTGATCAATTTCAGCTGGAAAGTTTCCCTGTTCCAGTAATATTAACTGTTCAAACCTATGGATTAGTAGATACAGGGATTTTTGTTTTACCTTCCTTAGGGAAGTAATATACTATGATAAGTCTTTAGAAACCTCAGAATTAAGGACATCTGTAGGTGGCAAAAACACAATCTGTAATTGCTGTTTTAAACTGATTCTTGACAGCATCCTCACCAGAATTGCCCCTTATACCAACCTCGAGATCTTCACAGTCATCTATAAACACAATATTAGATAATGGGTAATGACGGATTGCTAGCTTTTTTTTGGAGAGGTTTTTGCTATAGGGTGCGTGCGCTCGCCAGAAAGACAGAGGGAGAGAGACATAGAGACACAAAGTGAGAAATCACCCCCCGGGGGGATGGTCACGCCACATTCCCTTCTCCTCCATTCTCCTCTTGGGATCTTGGGCACGCACGCACACGCGCCCGGCGTGAGTTTTAAGCCACAGGGTCCGGGACCCAAACCACGGCCGACTACGTGGGAGTCCAGCGACATAGCCATTATGCTAACTGCTGGTTCCCTACGAATTGCTAGCTTTTGATGTATGCTGAGAGACCAATTGGTACCCCCTGCTTGTTCCAAAAAACTTAGCAGAGTCTTTGGTACCTTTTTTTGGATTTCAAACCTTTCAATGGCCTTGACAGCTATGCCATAAAGGGATTTGCTCTTTTTCCCATGATTTGGGGGATAATTAGGACACAGTCAGTTGGCTCAAGGGACAGTCTGAACATCATTACTGGGCACTGAGGTAGCTTCAGTGCTAAGGCTACTCCAGAGATGCACACACCCTCATGGGATGGGGGAGAGAGAAGACATAAAGTTCCTGACTAACCTGGTCTCCAGAAGGGCCCAGGGTTAACCATGAATGTCCTTATGCCTACAGTGAGCTGTGGTAACAATTCTGGACTCCAACAGAGTTCACAAATGATCTGTTATTCTCTAACTTTGGAGTGCTTCAGTGATGGCCTGATGGCCTGCCAAACAGATAAACAGATTCTGGAGCTTTGGAGAGACACCATTACTAGATTCATAGCTCAGAACCTCTTAATACCAAGAATAATCTTACGGTTTGAGGCTCCTGAGATTATGGGATGAAGGGGGGGGGGGAATTACAGTGAGGTTATGGGATGGAGGGGGGGGGGGTAATTACAGTTGAGAAGGGGGTAATTATAATTGAGAAGTATTCTGGAATATTTTTAGAATAGAAGGGTCTTTTTTCTCAGCCACTGGGCCTTCTTGGAACCATCACTAGAAGGTCCCATCTTTGTGAAGCATATCTCTGTCCCTACCTTCCAATATGGCTAAAAGAAATAGTTGAACTCAACTCTGTAGGGTTGAAGTTGTGTGAATGAATTTCTAGAAAGTTGGGTTTTTGAAGCTAGCTGGGCTTGATTTGTTCTAGAAGCCATTGTGAAGTCCTGAAGCAAGATTCTGAGACATCCAGAATCCGACGTGAGCATTAAAAAGTTCCCAGTTTCCAGGGAACAGGTTAGTCCAGGAATGACATTTCAATTTC
>NW_006160028.1:489674-512720 GCF_000334495.1 Tupaia belangeri chinensis | reverse complement strand
AGGAATGCCATTTCAATTTCATTACTGGCCCTGGCCTTCATTAGAGAACAGCTTTTGCTTCTGGGCATTGCTGGCTGTCTTTGGCAACTTTTCACAGGTTTTGGCCTATTTAAAGGGATAGCCCTAATACTTGGAAGATCCGTGGGTGTTTAGGTAAATTATTTATGTCCTGAAATTTTGTACATTCACTCTCCAAAGGAGTAATGCAATATGGATGAAGCCTGAGTTCTGCCTCAATGCATAAACCATGCTCAGCATTCTTACAGAATGGTCTTTTCCATGTGGAGTCTTTTGGCAACCTCTGTGGTTTTTAAACTTTTATGGTTCAGACACTGCTCAAGGTAAAGCAGTGTCATGGAATTTTCGTAGTAATTTCTTGTGGAAAGCTTGTTTGATTCTCTTCTCTCATCAGGGCACATCTGGACTGAGTTTTCGGCATGAGAGCACTAGCTATTAGGATTATTTCCTATTTTAAAATAATACAGAGGGAAAGTAGTATTATTTTCATTTTAATGAAGAAGAAAATTAGGCTATAATAAATTAAGTGCTTTGCCCAAGAGTACACAGAAGACAGTTGAGTCTGTTTATAAGTCCATATTTGACTGGAAGTTCAAGTCTTTCATTAATCCAGAGGTTCTAGAACTTCAGCATCCATCAGAATTACCTGAGGAAATGAGTGGAATCTGAATACCGCTCCCAGAGGTTAGAATTTAGTGAGCCTAATTGGCTAACAAAGTCTCAAGTGATGCTCACTAGTATCGATTACGATTACATTGCTTTCACACCCTCCAAATTTATATGTTAAATCCTAAGGTCCAATGTGGTAGTACTTGGGAGACAATTAGTCATTAAGGAGGAGTCTTCATGGATAGAATTAATGCTCTTACAAAAGAAGCTCCAGAGAGTTCTTTTCCCTTTCTACCATGTGAGGTTAGCCTGAGAAACAGTCAGTGACGAGCCCTCAGTCGATATGGAATTTGCCAGTGCCTTCCTCTTGGACTTCCCAGCCTCTAGAACTGTGAACAATAAATGTCTCTTGCTTATCGATCACTTGGTGTGAGGTATCTTGTTCTAAAAGCCCAAAAGAACTAAGAGACTGATGCTGCTTTTCTAGGGACATATTTTAAGAACCACTGGCCTAGATTTTGCTGAGATCTTTGAAGCACTCATCTCCTGTAATCATGTGTTAGAAGTTTATGTTGCTTTTTAGCCTGTAGTGTGCCATGAACATCTAATATATTGTTAAATTTATATGAGTACGTCCAGGAGAGTTCTAGGTCATGCTAGATCAGAATTTTATTCTTTGGTCTTCTTGCTTTGAAAGAAAGACATTAGCTACAAAGGGATGTATGTAATTCAATAATTTGATTTTATTTAACTGTGAGTAGAGAAAAAAAAGGTCTTGCTTTGTTGGGGCCAGCAGGTGGTGTGGTGGTGAAGGTGCTGGACTCCCATATGGCCGACTACAGTTTGAGTCCCAGATCTGGCAGGTTGCTTTTTCACTTTCACTCTCTCTTTCTCTTTCTGGTCAATGTGCATGCCTTACAACAAATTAAAAATAATAATAATAATAAATCAAATTAAATAAATCTTTTTAAAAATATTTTTTAAGAAGTCTTGCTTAGTACTGGCTGAAATAATTTATCCTCTGACATCTGAGCAACAGGCCTAAAGCAGAACTTAACACATTTTTCCCTTGGGAAGACTGGAGTTTAAACCCCAAGTATACTCTTTCTGTTGGGGATAGTGATGACCACATTTCTCAGCTTCCTGATGATTCCAATTGATTAGTCCAGATTACTTGTCAAATATCTGTGTGATCATGCCTAGGGTCCCACCTCCATGAGCTTTTTTCTTTTTTTCCCCTCATTTTTCAGGTCAGAGTCGTACTTCTGTGCTGATTGCTTAGATAAGGGATGTGAAAAAAATTTGTTCATTCTTTAAAAAATATGAAATGCTAGAATTCTATTTTAAGAAGACAAAGTAAGGAGCTGAATAGTGATACAGTAGTAAAATAAGATGCTTTGACCCAGATGGGAGGGTTCAGGTTTTCTGGCTGGAGATCTCCCTGGGTACCCCAGTTATGCATGTGTCCATGATCTGGGACTGGCTGAGGCTAGGAGTGGATCACGGAGTGGAGGCCCTGTAGGAAGCACGCACATTCTCTCTCTCCCATTCATGGAAGAAACAAATAAACTTACCAAATAAAGTTTTAAAAAGACTAATGACCAAAGGCCAAATTATTTTGCCTGGATAGTCTGCTTCTAGATATATTGATGCATTGAATATAGGTCTACCTGGATATTTGCAGAGAAGTAGGAAAACTCAGCCTGTTCCTGACTTCAGTGGGCTACATGTGTCCTCTCAGTACACAGATCTTGTTGGTCCCTTGCTATGAATAGGTTATACATTATATGTTGTAGCAGTCATCAAAAGGGTTTCACTGTGACATGCTTACTGGAATCTTTAGAAAAGTCTCTTAAGATTCACTGATCAACAGCTTAAGTTGGGAGTCATCATAAAATTTGTCTCAAATATAACTTAATGGTCAGCCTATTAGTACTATTTATTATCCTCATTCTGAAAGACATTTAAGTGCCTTGCTATTTTGTGCAACTAAAATATTTAACACTTAGGAATGCATTGCCTTTATCCCCAAAGGTACATTAAAATCATGGTGCTCAGTTTTCATTTAATTCTTCACTGAGTGAGAATATGTTGTAGTTGAAAAAGACCAAAATTTCTGTGATGCCTTTTTGATAGGAATCAGAAATTGGTTGCTAATGGAGAAAACCTCTAAGCTCAGAAACTCATTGTATATTCTGTATTTTTTGCAGAAAATACCTAAATTACCCATAAAACTTTTATGAACAAGGCAATTTTTGAAGCTGAAAAGCATAAAATAATGTGGAAGCTCTCAAAGTGAAGATAAAAGTGTTCCTCACCCTACCCCCCTCCTTTTTAACCTAGTTTTTAGTGGAAAGCTCTCTTATAAAATTGCTCTCTTTTCACTTCCTCTTTTCGGAGTGATTGATGTCTGGGGAATTTTGTTTTGCCTTGGGTAACTTCAGAGAACATGTCTTTTGCTTACCAGATTCAGCACATATTTGTATCTGTACTATTTTCTGGTTTTAAAGGGCAGGGCATTGTCGTTGGCTTTTCCTGCATCTTTTCATCATACCCATTCTATGGTCATTATAGGAGATGGAAAAGCAGATACCGAATGATATTCACTTGGAAATCCTTTATAGTATCCATTGGATCTCGATGGAGAAATGGAAACCACATTAGTTATTTAAAATAGAGTAGATTCGCTCTGGGCTATCATTACACAGAGGGTAATGAGCTGAGAGAGCAAAACAAAAATGTGACCTAGTGTGTGAGTTACAGGGAAACCTGGGCTAAGGAGGGAGTAGTGATGATGAGGACACTGATGCGGCGGGTCCGAGGATCTCAGAGAAAAGCTGGTCTTGACCAAGTGTCGTTGCCAGAGCAGGTGACGAGGTGGGGGGTAGGAAGCAAGGCCCTTATCCCTCTACTCTTATCTTCTAATGTTGCTCTATAATGCTGTTCATTGACAGAATTTCAGTTAGCCATCTGCCATGGGCATCTGGGAAATAAAAGTTGCCGTGTTTTGAGCCTAGGCACTCCATAGTGTGGAATGAGTTTGGGAATAAGAGAAAATAAATAATCAACATAATCAGTAATTTTTAATACAAAGAAGATAGCTTCTCAACATACCTTCTATTTATATACTATTATCATTGCAGAGTCCTGTAATTAGATATATGACAGGCTTCCATCAAATGGCATTTTCATTAATAATTTTCAGCTTCATATGTTTTTATTCTGAAGTTCATGAAATTCTGTCTCTGTATCATTGGGAGAGAATGTTTTAAATAAGCACCTGGTCATTTGTAATACGAGATTTTTATCTTGTGCTGATTGCAAAACTTAATTACACTCTATATAAGGTGCAACTGCATCCTATCTAAAAATCTAGGGAACAATTTTAAACACATTAATTCAATTGAAAAAGAACCAAAGCATAAAATCGGACTATTTCCCTCTAAAACAAAAGAATTTGAGGGCTAACCTGTGGTGTGATTGGATCCCATGTGGCCACTGGTGCAGTTTGAGTGCCAGACATGGTGGCTTGAAAACCACATCAAGTACTTGATTTTTGTATTTTTTTTGGAGAGGTTTTTGCTATAGGACACGTGTGCTTGCCAGACAGACAGAGAGAGACAAAGAGACAGAAAGTGAGAAATCACCTCCCAGGGAGGATGGCCATGTCACAATCCCTTCTCCTCCATTCTCCTCTCAGGATCTTGGGCACACATGCACATGTGCCTGGAGTAATTTAAGCCACTGGGTCTGGGACTTGAACCACGGTCGACTACATGGGAGATCAGCGACATAGCCATCATGCTAACTGCTGGTCCCACACACCAGGTACTTGTATGTGGGCCCAAAATCTCAAAGGAGGGAGAGGTGGAGGAGAGAGGATTGTGATGTGACCATTCTCCATGAAGATGTCTCCTCACTTTCCTTGTCAGCCTTTCTGTCTCCAGCAAGCACACACATCCTCTGACAAATATATTTATTTTTATATATAATATATATGTGTGTATGTGTGGCACACACAAAAACACAGTAGAACTTTACAGCAAGACTTTAAAGCTCCTCTAATCAAAGAACCTTACATTTCTAGTTATTTCTACTTAATAGTCAATTCTTTCCTCAAAGATTCTAGTACTGAAGTGGAACAGTTGTGAAAAAGATAAATTTACTCTTGATACATGTGACTTCAAAACCCAATTTTCTTGAATGATATGAATGGGAAATGTTTCAGGTAGATGAATGAATAAAAGGCATGCAAAAAGAAATGAGAATGGAATCACTTGGGTGGTTAACATATTTTGTTAAAAAGCGTTAAAATTATAATCTACACTAACCAAAAAGCAAGCATTTATCTTTTTTATATTTAATATTATTTTTATTCGGAATTATTTTTATTTAACTTTATTTATTTATTCATTTGTTTATTTCAATTTGACTAGAGAGGGACAGAGTGAGAGTGAAAGTGAGAGAGAGAGGAGAGAGAGAGAGAGGAAGGAGAGGAAGTGAGAAAGCAAGCTGCCAGGTCCAGGACTTGAATGACAGTCGGCCGTGTGGGAATCCAGCGCCTTTAACCACCACGCCACCTGCCAGCCCCATATACATAATATTCTTTGAGGTATGTTCTATTTATATACTTACAGAAGAATAGTTGATTTCTATGTGGAAGAAATGACCAAATAATTTATGACAGTGAGGCAGAAAGTGCAAGTAGATTAGTTTAATGAGGAGTGTTGAAGGCATTCTAAATAGAACATAATAGAGGCCTATTCTTCCAATATAAGAACTAAGAGAAAGCACCTAGCAGGAAACCAGGATTGAGGCTCAAATTTCTCCTTTAAAACAAGAACAAAAACAAAAAAAAAGGGAGTGACATAACCCAGACCACGTTTTCTAACTCAAACATTCTGGTATTACCATGCTTATTCAAGTTAAGGGAAACTGCTCCAAAAACAAAAGAAAAGAAAACAAAAACTGAATTGCTTTTAAAGTAAAAATTTCCTGGGAACCAGCAGTTAGTGTAATGGCTATGGCGCTGGATTCCCACGTAGTCGACCGCGGTTCGCGTCCCGGACCCGGTGGCTTAGAACTCACGCAGGGCACGTGTGCGTGCGTGCCCAAGATCCCAAGAGGCGAATGGAGGAGAAGGGATTGCGGTGTGGCCATCCCCCCTGGGGGGTGATTTCTCGCTTTCTGTCTCTATGTCTCTCTCTGTCTGTCTGGCGAGCGCACATGCCCTATAGCAAAAACCTCTCCAAAAAAAAAAAAACAGTAAGTGTTTCCTCCCTGAGCACTCCTACATTTCCTAATGCTTCAAATGTTGAAATATATGCACTTTCCCAAAAATACATTTTTCGGGGAGGATCTTTCTTTTATCCTTCCTGTTGAAATTCAACCTATCTTTCAAGACTCAGTTCAAAACCCATGACTTTCATAAACCTCTCCCAGATTCTGTTAGCTGTAACAGTTGCTCACTCCCAGAACAGTTTTCTCTCATTTTCATGTCTCTACACAAACAATTTCTTAGCCAAGATGATGTACTTCTTTAAAAATATGACAATGGATTACGATCGATGATGACCTTATGTTCTTTCATCTAGAAAACCATAAATATTTACATACAAAGAATTTTACATAGAGTTTTCTTTTTCACATAAGAAGAATGAAAGAGTTTAAAAGGTGAACACTTTCAGGTATCGAGTGCATCATCGTCTCTTAACAGCAAAATACCTGATACTTCCTTTCTCTTCCTCTCCCTTCTTTTCTTTCATTCTCTCCTCCCTTCTTTCATTATCTTTGCTTTCTTTCCTTTCTCTCACCAGGTCCCCTCTTCCTCCATCCCTTATCTCTTTCCTTCCTTTCTCACTCTCTTTCTCTTTTTCTCTATTGTTTTATTTATAATTTCCTTCTTTTCAGCTTATTTATCTTTTTCTTTTTTTTTTTTTGAATTAAAATGTGATATTCTTGGAACAAATTTTTCTTTTTCTTTTTCTGTAGGGTGCATGAGCTTACTAGAGAGAGAGAGAAAAGAAAAGTGAGAAATTACCCCCAAGGGGGAATGGCCACACTGCGATCCCTTCTCCATTCTCCTCTCTGGATTTTGAGTGTGCACACACACACACACACACACATGCACCTGGTGTTATTTTTAAATGATCAGGTCAGGGACTTGAACTGCACAGTAGACTATGTGGGATCTAGCACCTTAACTGCCATGCCACCTGCTAGGCCTGGAAACGTATCTTTATAAAGCAAATATGATTGAAAATTAAATTGATATGATTACTTTCAATATCTTTGTTCAAGAAAGACTGCATTATTCTTTCTAATACTATGTTGTCAACAAGACTACAGAATTAGGTAGTGGAAAGAACTCTGGACTTGGAGTCCAAGGACATGGTATAAATTTCAGCTAATGCATAAGGAAAGTTCTAAATTAATATAATATCCCTGAGCCTACCCCAACTCTATAAATGAAAAGAATATAAAAGTAGAGGCCAGCAGGTGGCATGGAGGTTAAGGAGGCTGGATTCCACATGACCAACTCTGTGGTTCTAGTCCTAGATGTGGCAACTTGAAACTCATGCTGGGCACATGTACATGTGCGCCCAAAATCCCGAGGAAAATGGGGGAGGGAACTACAGTGTGGCCATCCCCCTTAGGGTGGTGGTGATTTCTCACTTTCTCTCTCTGTTTCTTTCTGTCTCATGCCCTATGGCAAAAAATCTAAATATATATTTGTGTGTCTTTACATAGTGTGATGAATTAGAATCCTTAGACTATAGCATCATATTTAAGACCATACATTTTAGAAAAATGAAGAAAACTAGTGATCTGAGACACAGAAATTTATCTAAGATGTTCCATTTATTGCCTATTGTATACTTTATAATTTTAAAGCAAAAAAAAAGTGAGATCTTGAATTAATCAGCATCATTAGCATTCAATTAGCCCCAGTGAAAATAGCTATATGTAGTCAAAGTGGAAATAATCTCACTACAGACACGTGTGGTATCTTCCTACCATCTCTTGATCTAGATCCTGTGTGTTAGCTGAGGTGTCACCGAATTACTGGGGCTTAAGAGATCAAGAGTGGCATGATTGGAAAAACTTTGTTTTTTTCTGAGTATTTTTTTGGGGGTGTGGGAGGGAAATCTGTGTATGACCTGGTAGTTAATTCTCCTTAGGATGGTTAAGACCTAGCTGGCATTAACCAACTTTAAGTTTCTTTTTTAGTAAAGAAACCTGATGATGTAATGACACACAAGTTTTATTCCTGGGAATCTGCTTGACAGGAGTTTAATGCTCAAAGCAAGTGATGAGTAGACTGCCCCCTAGAACCCACACACGCACATAAAAGGGTATAATCACAAGTGGGTACCGCATAAATTGGCCGCTCTTTTAATTATTGCCTTTAAAACGTAAGTGGGGCTTTAAAATTACTGAACAGACTCTAGAGGCCACACTATTTTAAATTAAGCCTTTCAACTATAATAAAAGAATGAGACACTTAATTTTTTAAGTTTCAACATTTGATTTACAAGCTGTACAATTTTAAGCAAGATTCTTTTTTTTCCTGAGTCTCAATTTCCTCTTCCATAATATAAAGAATTCAGGCTATGTTCCTTTTAAGGGTCTTTGAAGCATTGAAGATGCATTTAATTATTTAAAATAATCTCTTATTGAGATCCATTTATAACGCTTCTGTTTAATAGAATATTATTTAAATGAGAGTTATAATCTCAAAATGCCAATGCATTATTCTATTACGTTTTACACACATGAGACTTTTTTATCTACGTGTTCCGGTCACAGGACTCTCGTTATAAGAGTCTTTCCTGGTCCAGTCAGTGGTGTGGGGGGCTAAGGTGTCCAAATCCAACACGGCTGACTACACAGTTTGAGTCATGAGCCAGACAGCTTGAAGGAAACACCAGGCACTTGTGTGTCTGTGCCCCAAATCCTGAGAGGAGAATGGAGGAGAAAGAATTGTGGCATAGCCATCCTCCTTGGGGAACACTTTCGCTTTCACTCTCTCTGTCTTGTTTCTTTCTAGTGAGTACCTAAGCTCTATAGAAAAATTTAAAATGTAATGATAATGATAATAACAGTTTCCCCATTTATAGAAGCATTTCTAACAATTAAAAATTATTCATTTTTAAATGTATGCTCCCTAAAATATTATATTATTTTTCCCAGCATGAGAAAATTGGTCATAAATGTTTGTGTGTGTGTACATATACATATATAAAATTATGGGCAAGGGTGTTACTGTCCATAATAAGAAAGACTGGTTTATAAATTCTCATTTATTTTGGTTCACCTAGATGATATAAAACATCTGTAAGTTTAAATAAGATCACATGCATGCTCTTATCATATGACTAAGCACACAGGAATATTATTAAGTAGTGCTTGAATTTATTTATTCAACATTGATGGAATACATAGTATGTGCCAGCCACTGCAAAAGACAACGGAGATAGGAAAAATAAGACATGGGACAGCCAGTGGCATGGTGGCTAAGGTGGATAGATCCCACAAAACTGACCGTAGAGTTCAAGTCTCGGACCTGGCAGCTTGACAAACACTCCAGGTGCATGTGTGTCTCTGTCAAAAATTCCAAAGAGAGAAATGGAGAAGAAGAGATTGCAGTGTGACCAGTCCCCAGGGAGATGCTTTACTATCTTCCATCTGTTTTTCTCCTTCCAGCCAGGAGACATGCCCTCTAGCAAAAAAAAAAAAAAAAAAAAAAAAAAGAGAGAGAGAGAGAGAGAGAGAAAGAGAGAGAGAGATGTTCCATGTCCTCAAGAAACACTGAATCTACCTGTCCAAAGAACACACAAGTGGGACCAGAAGTTGGCATAATGGCTATGTCATTGAACTCCCATGTAGTCGACTGCGGTTCGAGTCCTGGACCCGGCGGCTTAAACTCAGGCCGAGTGCTTGTGTGTGCATTCCCAAGATCCTGTGAGGAGAATGAAGAAAAGAAGGGATTGTGGCGTGGCCATCCCCCCCGGGGGGTGATTTCTCACTCTCTGTCTCTTTCTTGCAAGCGCACGTGCCCTATAGCAAAAACCTCTCCAAAAAAAAAAAAAAAAAGACCACACAAGTAAGTAAATTAACTATCACAAAGCAATCTTGCACTGAGACCAGAGATGAGCACACATAACGGAGAATTTGCCCAAGTCCCTCAGGAGAAAACAGGCAAGCCTTCCTGGGTGGTGCTTAAGCTAAGTCAGGTGAGGGAGATGCACAGAGGTGCAAATCTTTATAAGATCAAGGTTTTTTGTTTTTCCCTCAGGAGTTTGTTCAAAGCGTTGGTTTCAATATGATCAAAATGTCAGTATTTGGTATATGCTTGTAAGTATGACTAAAATGTAGGCTGTCAGGCAAATGTGGTTAGAGATGAAGCAGCAGAGACTGCCAGGACTGGGGGACCAGGAGCAGTTGTTATTTCGTTCCAAAGACTGAGAATCCAAAGAACTACTTTAAGCACAGGAAGAAAAGAAAAACAGCTTGATTGGCTCTGCATTTTAGAAAGATCATCCTGGTACTATTTTTTTTATTATTATTATTATTATTATTATTTTATCCTTGTACTATTGAAGATGAAGAAACTGGAAGCAGCGAGAAGCCCTGAGTTCATGTAAATTGTGAGGTTATAAAACATCAGGAACTGTGCAGGTTAAGACCATTTGACTTGAGTTGAGAGACTTTGTGGTAGACACACCAGAATTAATTGTGCGGTAGGGGACAGAGAAAAATCAAGCATAATCCGTGTATTCTGGATTAGACAAGGTGGTGTTTCCACAGATTAAAAAGGGAGGAGGATTGATGTTGATTTCATTGATTGAAAAGTATTGCTTTGGGGATCAACTGGCCCTGGGATAAGAAACTAGAGATGGAAAAAACACTTTTTTTGGGGGGGGAGGGGGAAGGGGCAGGTATTTTCTAGAGCCATCTAGGTTGGAATAATAGGTTAATGCGTTATCAACACAGTTGTCATTGAAATCATAAGAGCAAAGTGTGCCACCCAGGGAGATGAAATATAATGAAATAAAGAGAACAGAGATGGGACTCTGAGAAACACTAGGGATTTTTTTTGTTTTGTTTTGTTTTGTTTGTTTTTAAGATTTTTGCCACACTGCACATCACTCATCAGAATGAAACAGACACACAGAGAGAGGGAAAGTAAGAAATCACCCCCTGGTGGGAGGGGTGGGGGATAGCCATGCCACAATCCCTTCCCCTCCATTCTCTTTTTGAGGTTTGAGCACTCAAGCACACACACCTAACATGATTAGCCGCCAGGTTCGGCACTTAACAGGTTGGCAATTTGGGAGCCCATGTCTTAATCACCATGCCACCTGCTGGACCATATAAATTTCATTTTAACGGACAAATAAAAATTGTATTTATTGAGGCCAGCAGATGGCCTGAGGGTTGAGGTGCTGGACACCCACATGGGCTTCAGCAGTTTATTCCCAGACCTGGTGGCTAGAAAATCACACCGGGTGCTTATGCGTGGATGCTCAGAATCCCAGGAGGAGAATGGAGGAGAGGGGACTGCAGCATGGTCATCCCCTGGAAGGTGATTCTCACTTTCCCACTCCCTGTCTCTGGAACATTCAATTTGTTTTGTGGCAAGCAGCCATGCCCAATGGGGAAAAAAAAATGTGTATGTGTACAGGACAATGTAACGTTTTGCTATATGTTTATAGTATGTTTACTCACATGAAATTGTTTTGTAGAGGAATAACCTCTATAAGCAGAAAAACTCTACTCATATAGAACTCTACTCTCTACATGTCTTCCTTATAGAAAGTCCTACTGAGAGCTAAGAACTAGAAGAAAAAAATAATAATAATTTAAAAATTCTATCTTAGCAACTTAAAACAGAAATATAAGTTTCACTTTTAGCTGAGGTCGCCAGACAATTTCAAGTAAATATTCTGGTACACTTGGTAGAAAATTATTCAACTGTAAGTAAATCATGTAAATTTGATAATCTCTATCTTTCATACCTTATATTGGATATAAGAATGTATAGTCTTGAATGTCCATTTTTTTCTAAAAATCTTGCTTTTTGCTTCAACATAATGAAAAGCCAATTTTAAAATGCAGTGTCCACTCCCTACTATCTGGAACATTCAATTTGTTTTGTTCTTAAGTCCATGCACTACCCAAGAGCCTCTCTATTCTTTTCATACCAGAACTAAGTCATGTTATACAACAATAGAGCAGCACGTTCTTTGTGGAAAAGGAATATTTTTATTCATTGAGGGCAGCTGTTCTTGGCAGCGATATGAACATTGTGTTTAAAGAACCAACTCCTATCTCAAGGGAATTTGGAGAGAGCTATTTCAAATGGCAACAAGAAAGTTTGACTATTTCATCAAAATAAAGACGTTGCTTAAAATGAGCTAAACCCAAAACATGCAGAGCACATAATACTGAACTTTCCAAAGGCAGTATGTCTTTAAACTTCTGGGACTTCTGGGACCAGCAGTTAGCCTAATGGCTATGTTGCTGGACTCCCACGTAGTCCACCACGGTTCACATCCCAGACCCGGTGGCTTAAACTCACGCCAGGCACATGTGCGTGCGTTCCCAAGATCCCGAGAGGAGAATGGAGGAGAAGGGATTGCGGCATGGCCACACACCCTCGGGCGTGATTTCTCACTTTCTGTCTCTGTCTTTCCTGTCGAGCGCACATGCCCTATAGCAAAAAACAATCAAACAAACAAAAAAAAACTTCTAGGACTTCTGCTCTGCACATGTATTGTTCTAGAGAGAGCAATTTAGGTATTCTTGCTGCAATCAAAAATGACTTTGTAAATGGCATTTTTTTTTAATGTTTGCCTCTAAAAGATTAAGGAATTCAACAACAATGATAAAAATAAAACAGATTCTAGATTTTCAATAAGACTTCTAAGTAGTAAGTAAATTCTATAAGATAAAACTGGATGAAACAAAATGAGCACCAATGTCTTAAAAGAGGGAAGGTTTAAATAAAATAAATTTGTCCTTACTGAGCAGCTGATGCACAATGCTAGTAACTATAGCAGTTTTAGTCAAATGCTATGCATGAAATTTGAGTGGATGCTGGATAAAATACATAAAGGATATTTTTTATAATTAGACAAATTTAAATATGGACAGGGTATTGGGTAATATTTTTAAAAAGTAGCATTCATCTCTTGAGATAAAAAATGGTACTACAGTTTTTTAGTAAGTTTTTGACATCGGGCATGTGTGCTTGCCAGAGAGAGAGGGAAAGTGAGAAATCACCCTCCAGAGGAGAAGCCCACACTACAGTCCCTTTCTCCTCCATTCTCCTCTCAAGATTTTGGGCACACACACACACACACACACACACACACACACACACATGCCCAGCATGATTTTCAGTCTGCTCTGTCCGGGACTTGAACTGTGGTCAGCTATGTAGAAATCCAGCGCTTTAACCATCACTCCACTTACTGGCCTCAGGTGCAACAATTTTATAGGAGAATTTCCTTATTCATAGGAGAATGTGCTGAAGTATTTAGGGTAGCACAGTGAAAAGAAAGACAGAAAAAATGCTCACTCGAATTCAGTTGAGTATTTATCCTATTTCACTGTATCAGAGACACCGTTGATTGTAAGATGTTTTATACAGCAGAGAGAAGAAGGCTTCCAATAAAAATGATACATGCAGGGCCAGCACGTAGTGTGGTAGTGAAGGCACTGCCACCCCCCCACCCCACCCCCCACACACACGGCCGACAGCAGTTCAAGTCATGGACCTGGCAGCTTGCTTTCTCAATTTCCCTGTCTCTCTGTCTCTCTCTGATGAGGTTAATTGTCCTATAGCAAATTAAAAAAAAAAAAGAATGATCAATAAAATTAAATAGTTATTTTAAAAATGATACATGCTTTCATCTCAATTTGTGTTTTACTTTGTATTTATTACAGAGCTTTTCACCTCAATTTTGGATAGTTTAAAAAGATTACATATTTCTTTAATATATATCCCCTGTAGCTTAAAAAATAAACACAAATAAAATAATTGCTTAAGTTTTTATGGAAGCTCCTTCCCATTCAGAGTCTGACTTTTCTGGATTCTGGATCATGTTTGAACTCACAGCCAGCCAGCCATTCTCTTGACTTTTTCTTTTCTTTTTTTTTTTTTTTTTAGAAGTTTTTTGCTCTAGGGCACGTGTGCTCACCAGAAAGACAGAGAGACAGAGAGATAGAAAGCGAGAAATCGCCCCCCCAGGGGGGATGGCCATGCCGCAATTCCTTCTCCATTCTCCTCTCAGGATCTTGGGCACGCACTCACGTGTGCCCAGCATGAAGGTAAGCCACCGGGTCCAGGACTTGAACCGCGGTCGACTACGTGGGAGTTCAGTGACATAGCCATTACGCTAACTGCTGGTCCCACTCATCCCTTTTCTTATCGTAGCATTCTTTGTGCCACTGGAAGAATTATGCCACAGCCCAGGTTTCAGTTCTTCACCCTTTATTCTGGAACATCCTTCTAAACTGAAGATAACCATTTTGCAAGTTTTGAGAGTGGTGTTATTGATATTTGTGCTTGGGCAGGCACTGTGATATTTCCACCTCCACCAGACTGCAGCAATTACAAGACACCGTCAGTTTAAGACACGTCTCAAGTGTAGACATTAAAACTGTGGGGATATATCTGTGACTTTGAATAAACTCTCTTTTGTTCACTTTAGTCTCCTGGCAAAACTTAAAACCATTACTCTTTTTTACTTTTAATCTTAATTATTCTTAATATATTGGTCTTTTTTTTGAAAAAGCCATGGCTACTTAAAATAACCAACTTTAGAGCTGAAAAGAATATAGTTTGCATTTTGCTTTACAATTTGAAAACCGCTTTCACATGTCTCAACTAATTTAATTTTCCAACAAACTTCTTGGATATTATTATTAACCCCAAGTCCACTTTACAGATGGGGAAACAGAAGTTTTGATATATTAAATGATTAGACCATGAACATTAATCTGTGCTTCAATCTGAATTCAAATGCAAGCTTTGTGAGGCGAAAATGTATGGTCTTTCTATTCACTTTTCAGCCAATGAAGAGAGAGTGAGGACAGGAGAAAGCAATGTTGGCATTAGGAAGCAATGACGAAGCTACACAGTGTCACAGAAAAGCAGACCAATGGACAAGGTGTAAAACAAAGAAGTCCAGAAATATTAACAAGGTAGGGTCATTATGTGTTTCAGCAAACTATATTGGCACCTGAGGGTTCAGAGTTCATAATGTTGATTTTAGTCCTTGAGGAAAACTCAACTTATACTTATCATTCTTGCTATTTCTTTTAAATAAGGAAAGAGCTAGGCTTACAAAGTTCAACTTCCTAAGTCATCAATTAAAAGTGTAATATTTAGAGAATAATTTATTTAAAATTTTGTATATGCTAAGTCTTGAAAATCACATTTTATATTATACGCCAGCAACTGTGATTTTAATACTCTAAACAAAGCTGTCATTATTATTTTTATTATTGTAACTGTAACTTGTCTGTTTTGTAGATGATTTAGAACATCTGGGAAGGGATCAAGGAATATAGAGCAAGAGTTAAGACTACTTTCCTGTTGTCTCATTCCCATTCATTTATTTACTTACTTATTCCTTCCGTAAGTGAGAGAAATACAGAGAGAGGAAAGAGAGAAAGCACCTCCAACAAGATCTCAATGAGGTGATCCACCCAGTTTCAGTCAGCCCTGGATCATGGACACACACATGCCTGGCATGCTCTGGGAGGTCTCTGGTTACGAACTTGATCCTTCTCATGTGGTCAGACTCAGAGTGTAGCATTTTATGTTGCCCCACCATCCAACCCCAACCTACTGTCTCCTTTCAACTAAGTCAAAAAGGCATACTGTGCACTGGGAGCTGGGCGAGTGAACAGTCCACCCGTGAGTTTGTCATTTCCTGGGGACGGACGGGGCGCTGGGTGTGAGTGTTGCCCAGAGATTGCACTCTATGACACTATGTCATATACCTCCCTGGATGACATTCTAATCGTGAAAGCTGACTCTCCTTTGATAGAAGCCAGTCCATTCCTCTAACGCTCCGCTTCTCATACATCTAAAGCAGAGATGAAATATTTCTCTAGAACTAGCTTTATGCCAACTCACAGCTATAATAATTCAGCGCTTTGGGAGAGCCTTTCAAAAAGTTGACTGCGAACTGGCTTTACTTGTGTCATCATTAGACTTTTAGATATTAATCTTACATGTTGGGAGTTTTGTTTTACACATTTGAGTTTCTTTCAGTATCCTTAGATGCAGGTTAGAGTTTGAAACGCCTAAGTTTTATATTTGAGGTCATAGTAGGACAACTTTACATTTTAGAGTTAATGTCTCTATATAAACTATCTTAAAAGTTTCTAAAACCATCTTTAGTGCCTAATTAGTTTGTCTACAACGAGTAGAGACATACGGGTTGTGTGAACCTTTGCAAAGGGATTAGAATAATGAGGAGCGTGGAGTATGCCTTTTCTGCCTGATTTCTGCTTAATATAGTCTTTCTCAAAAGCCATTATCTCTAAGTCTCTGTTGCTTTCTCTGTCAGAAGAATCACTCCTATTAAAAAAGAAAAGATGTAGTGTTTCTTCGTGAAAAGCTTCATGGCTCTTTATAGTTCCTATAATGTTTCTTTTAGATGTGTGTAAGTAAACTCAGTAAGTGTCGGGAGCTGGGCCGGACGGTGGCGTAGAGATAATTCAACTGGACCCACATGGGAATGTCCTGGTTCACATTCTGAGGTCTCCCTGAACGCCAAGCACATGCATACGTAGTGATCCAGGATGCTGAAGGCCAGGGATGACTTACAGCGTGAAGGCCTTCTTGGGGTCTCTCCCCTTCTCTCTCTCTCTTATTAAAGATAAATAAATGAAAACTTGAAAAAACAAAACAAACAAACAAACAAAAAATCCAGGATCTGATGGGCTGGAGGGCTGGAGGAAGAGAATTTGCAGTGTGACCAGACCTTATGAAAATATCCAACACCCCTGTCTTGTGTGTGCATGTGTGTATTCTATCATGAATAAAGAAAGAAAAGTAAAGAAAATGCCAAGAGCCTTGAAATAGTCTTCCTGTGTTTGAGTAATTGCCCTTATTTTTATTATATGTCCCTGCTTGTAATGCATAATCTGTAATTTGTCCTATTGACACTCCTTTTAGCAGGGATATAGACATGATCTAGAAACACCCAATCAGAAAGATCATTATAAACCTTTTATACATAAGAACAATGTAAGGAAGCAGTCACGCCATTTAAACCATTTTTAGCCAATCCTGATGGTGGAGGTGTCTGGCCTTGTGGAAAGCAATATTAAAAGTTCTGGCATCCATGGGGCCAGCAGGTGGCATGGCAGTTAAGGGCACTGGACTCCCACATGGCCGACCATGGTTCAAGTCCCGGACCTGGTGACTTGTTTTCTCACTCTATCTCTTTCTCTCTCTCACTCTCACTCTGTCCCTCTCTGATCAAGTTAAAATTAATTAATTAACTAACTAATTAATTAAAGTTAAATAAAATAATTCTTTTTTTTTTGAGAGGTTTTTGCTATAGGGCACATGTGCTCGCCAGACAGACAGAGAGAGACAGAGAGACAGAAAGCGAGAAATCATCCCCCAGGGTGGATGGCTACGCCGCAATCCCTTCTCCTCCATTCTCCTTTTGGGATCTTGGGCACGCACGCACACACGCCCGGCGTGAGTTTTAAGCCATCCGGTCCAGGAAGCTAATTGCAGTCGACTACGTGGGAGTCCAGCGACATAGCCATTACACTAACTGCTGGCCCCTAAACAAAATAATTCTTAAAAAATGTTCTGGCTTCCAGCTTCCAGTGCAGCCAACTCACAGCTGAAATAACTCAGCATCTTGGGACAAGGCTGACTGTGTGTGTCTTCATGGGAGAGGACAGTGGGTCTGCAGAACTTTGTTCTGATTGCACACCCTCCAGCCCTGATGCCACATTCTCCTCAGGTACATTCTCCTCAGCTACCTGAGAGCAAAGCAAATTTTATTTCCCGCCTAAGATGGAAGGAGTTTAGTGGTTTGCAGTTCTAAACCCTGAGAAATACACCCTACTCCTACCCACTATGCTACCCACCTTAGTCTCTCCACTGCAGGACCATGCCTTCTTCATCTGGATCACTTCCTTCGTCTTTCCACCATAGACCTACCACTATTTCACAGGATTTACAAATGCATTAACTCTGTAAATGTTTTTGAACTGAATTAAATTATTTGTAGGCAACCCCAGGCAGCTCTACAATAATTGTTTACTTTCCTCTTATGAACGAAAGAGGTTTTCCCCTATGCTCTTCATAAATAATACTTTTTGAAAATTCTGTGTTTTAAATTGGTGAGCAAAATCAATATGTCTGTGTAATGCAAACACAAATTTTTTGGACAAGGCTGGCAAAGGAAAAGTAGAACAGAAAGATTTACTGAGTTGCAAATGTGAAAGTTGCAAGCAAAATTTGGAAGTTGCTGTTTAGAGTAAATGTTTCAGCTAAACAGTCAGATTTTGTTGTTCATCATCTAACGCAATGTGGCATAATGGAAACAGAATAAATTGGGATGCATGTGTTCAATTACAGCTCCCTTCCTTAGCGCTATAATTTTGGATAAATTATGGCTTTTAGGACTTTGCTTTGTTCATTTTGAAAAAGAATTTATAACTCACTGTCCACCTTAAAAGATTGTTTGTTATAGGGTGGAAGGGTAAAGGTAGTATTATGATGGGGATTTATAACTTGTAAGAATGATAATAAAGATTGTTATTTCTAGTGTTCATTTTTTTATTCTCAAGAATATTGTGGCAAGCAGGTGGCATGGTGATTAAAGGAGCTGGATTCCCACGTGGCCAACTGGAGTTTGAGTCCTGGACCTGGTGGCTTGCTTTCTCACTCCCCTCCCCACATCTTTGTCTCTTTCTGATCAAATTCAAAAATAATAATAACAAATGGAATTAAATAAATAAATATTTTTAAAAATACATATTTTTTTTTTTTACTGGAAATTTTCTAAGTGTTCCATAGAATTTGAAGATAAAGTAAATGTCATTCCATGTTGATGTCTGCTTCTTTAATATAGTCTTTCCATTTTCATAGAGATTATATTGTATAGAAAAATATATATACTATATGCTTGGGAGAGCTAAGAAAATTTCATAATTAGTAATCACATTTTTCTATTAGAATTCTTTAAGATATAAGAGAATAAAAATCAAATGTAGCCACAGCAGCTACCAGAAAGGCTATTTCTTTTTTAATATACTGGAAAGTTCAATGGATAAAACTACAGGCATACCTACATTTAGATGCTTAAATACTACTTCAGGAATCACTCTCCTGCACCGAGATCTTTCTGTGTTGGTTTTATGGTATGAGGGGAATGTTGAGTACTGAAAGATTTGGGCTTATATTCTTTCAATTTATTGACATCAACAGAAAGATTAAATTTTTAATAGTATCAGAAAAGTTCCACATGTTCTTATTGGTCCAGCCTGACTCATTTGCCCTTTCCTGAGCTAATCAGTGTGGTTAATTAGATCTGTTTGGTTATGTCTGGGTCACATGCCCAACCTCACAGTTGGTGGCATCACAGCAATTTTTGAAACCTGGAGATTGAGAATGGGTGAGAAGGCAGATTCACAAGGAAACAAAGAATATGCCTATTTTACAGATTTTGAGATACAACCACAGCCAATATATTAAATATCTGTAAAAAGTGCTTAAAGTTGCCTCAGTTAAAGTGCTGTTTTCTACAGCTTTTATCTCTGGTTTAGTAATAAATTATGTAGACACCACTATCTCTAAGCCAACAGGCTATTTCGCAGAGTTACTGACGATAAAAATGACATGAAGGCACTGGTGCTATTATCAAGTGGACAGGTACATAGATGGTGTTTCTAAGATGGCTAAAAAGAAAAAAAATATTAAAGTGGATGTAAGATGAAAATATTACAACATTTGAACATTTGGAGTCTGCTTTTATAAAGGGCTCCTGGCACATAAAGCTGCTATGCCTTCATTAGTGATGACGCAGAGTTTGCTACCAAGAAGGCCACACATTCCAGGTGACACCACAGGGAGAGAAGGCTCAGAGTGTATTCGTTCTCAGCGTGGTGCTTCCTTCCTATAATCCATCATAAAAGGCAAAACTGAGCTCCCTAATGTGAAGAGCAGATAGGCAGAAGTTGGCAGAGACCTAAGTCAGAATTGAACATGCCAGTCCTTATGCCAGTTCTGCCAGGAACTTGACGTATATCCTAGGCCAGATCGCTTTTTCTAGCTTGACCTTTTATTATTTACAATCTAGGATTCAAAAATCATGACACCAAAAAACCACTTCCTGCTCAATAACTTTATCTTATTAAAAATTTTATATTTTGTTTTTTCAAAATATCATTTAATATAGGTAATACATTTGGATGATTGCAAAGGTAAAACAAACAAAAAATACTACCCACAAAGAACAGCCCAGGCTTTACTGCATAATATTATTAATATTAATATTATTAAACATTTAAACAAGAATAAATATAAATTCTTCAAAAAATGGAAGATGAAGCATACCCTTCTAAGCTCATTTATGAGGCTAGTAGTTTCCCAATACCCAAACCAGAAAAATCCATCATAATTAAATAACAGGCTAATATTTATTTGAATCCAGTAAAAACAAAAAACAAAACAAAATAAAAACCATTCCAAAAATATCAACGAACTGAGTACAGCTACAGAGAGTAAGTATATGCTATGACCAAATGGGATTTATGTTGAGAATATAGTCAATATGACATATGAAAAGCAATTAAGATAATTCATGTTGTTAATAGAATAAAAATTTAAAATTATGTTATCATTTCAGTAAGCATAAAAAGTTTACCAGAAATCAACATCCTTTTATGATAAGATATTCAATAATAAGGAACAGAAGAAAACTTCCTCAGTCTGACAAGAGTGATCTACAAAAACCCAAAACATCATTTTTGATAGGAAAAGACTAAAATTTTTCTTTAAAATCAGGACCACTGCAAGTCAGTCTTCTCTTGGCACTTATGGAAGTCTTAGAGCCTCCATACACTGTTCTATGAAAGGATTTGAGCTCCCATGCAATGTTGTATGTAAATATTAGAACTTTTATGCAGGTTAATTAGACCAAACAAATAAATAAGACCAAGCAAATAAATAAATGGCATCAAAAATGAAATGGAAATGAAGTTATCTGTCTTAGCAGATGACATAATCTTTTTTTTTTTTTTTGAGAGGCTTTTGCCTTAGGGCATGTGTGCTCACTAGAGACAGAGACAGTGAAAGGGAAAGTGAGAAATCAACCCCCAAGGGAGAAAACCATATCACAGTCCCTTCTGCTCTAGTCTCCTCCTGAGCTCTTGGGCACACATGCACACGTATCTGGTTTGAGTTTGAAGCCGCCAGGTCCATAATTCAAACTGTGGTACGCCATGTGGGAATTGAGTCATATGGTAGTCCAGCAATGTAACCACTACACCATCTGCTGGCCCTGGCATAATCTTATATATAGAAAATCCGAAGAAATATATTTCAAAGCAGGACCAGCAGTTGGTGTAATGGCTATGTCGCTGGACTCCCATGTAGTCAACCGCAGTCTGAGTCCTGGACCTGGTGGCTTAAACTCATGCCAGGCACATGAGCATGCATGTCCAAGATCCCGAGAGGAGAATGGAGGAGAAGGGATTGCGGTGTGCCTATCCCCCCTGAGGGGTGATTTCTCACTTTCTGTCTCTCTGTCTCTCTCTGTCTTTTTGGCGAGCGCACGCACCATATAGCAAAACTTCTCCAAAAATAAATTAAAAAGAAATATATTTAAAAGGGATTAGAATTAATAAATGAACTCAACAAAGTTTCAGGATATAAGATCACTACATATAAAAATCAATATTATTTCTATGCATTTGTAATGAGCAACCCAAAAATAAAATTAAGAAAACAGTTCTAGGGGCCTACAGATGTTGTATCAGTTACGTTGCTGGACTCCCACATGAATGACTACAGTTTGAGTCTCAGATCGAGTGGCTTGAGACTCACAGCTGACACATCTGGCACATGCATGCCCAAGATCCTGAGAGGAGAATGTAGGAGAAGGGACTGCAGTGTGGCCATACCCTCTGAGGGAGTAACTTCTCACTTTCCCTCTCATTGTCTTTGTCTCTCTCTCTCTCTCAGATGAGTGCATGTACCCTGATAACAAAATCTCTGAAAAATAGAAAACAATTCTAGTCACAATTGAATCAAAATTAATAAAATAGTTAATAATCAGACTGAGTCTGCCATGAGAGCAGAGATCTAGTGATTTCAGAGATAAGAGTGATGATGTTCTGCTGAGAATATACCCTGCTAAGCCCCTGTCTCCTTCTCTCTGTCTCTTTCTGCCTTTCTGTCTCTGTCTTTTCATTTTTTTTTTCTGATTTTTCTTTTTTTAAATTTTTTAAGGGGAAATTTTGTCTAGGCTCTGAAATCCTTCTTTATCTTGGTAATAATCCCCACCCCTCTGCCCCTCCCATCTAGGCAAAAAAAAGCAGGCCAGAAGAAGACTGAGTCCACCATGAGTACTGAGATCTAGTGATTTTGCGTGACATGCAAGCGCGCTGTGCGGTTTTCATTTTTTGCTTTTTATAATTAACAAATAAATAACATTTTTGTTTGCTTTATCCATTTTCTCTTTTCTCTCTCTCTCATTTTCTCTGTTTTCTTATCCTTTTTCTTTTACCTCATCACTTTGCTGCTCAGCTCCTACCTACTAAGTGTCTAGACAAATCTAATTGAAAAGTTGCCAAATCTGAATACTATTTGCGTCCTTGTATTCCTCAACTCCCACTGAGTCTGTGTCACAAAGAGAGAAAACACAATGCCAAAGAGTTTGCAGACCACATCCTCCTGTGCACTTCTGATCGCTCGGATTGATCTTCTAGAATTTAGGAAGAAACAGATAACTCATCAGATGACTAGAAATCACCAAAGGGTCACAAGAAATATGCAAAACCAAGAAAATACCTCACCCCATAGGGAAAGGAATAACCTCTCATCATCCACAGGCAGTACAGAATTGAGTATTCATAATGACAAAACTAACAGAGATGGAAGAGAAGAAGGATAATGAAAACCAGAAGAAAAAAGCTGATGAGTCCCAGGAGGTGAAAAATTTCTCATGAAAGCTGAATGAGGAAATACCCACCATAAAAAAGAGTCAAATGGAACTGCTGGAGATAAAGACTATAATACAGGAAGTCAAAACCTCCTTTGAAAGTATTAAAAGCAGAGGGAGCCAGCAGTTAGTGTAATGGCTATGTCGCTGGACTCCCACGTAGTCGACCACGGTTCGTGTCCCGGACCCGGTGGCTTAAAAC
>NW_006160028.1:488298-489664 GCF_000334495.1 Tupaia belangeri chinensis | reverse complement strand
CGAGAGGAGAATGGAGGAGAAGGGATTGCGGGGTGACCATCCCCCCCGGGGGGTGATTTCTCGCTTTCTGTCTCTATGTCTCTCTCTGTCTGTCTGGCGAGCGCACGCACCCCTACAGTGAAAATCTCTCAAAAAAAAGAAAAAAAAAAGCAGACTAGATCATACAGGAAATCGAATCTCAGATGTAGAAGATAGGATCACTGGACTAGTAAAAATCCACCACAAAGATTGAGTAAATAGCCCAAAAAATGAGAATAATATTCAAGAAACACTAGATACCATTAAGTGGCCAAACATCCAGATAATCAGTATCCCAGAAGGTGAAGAGACTAATAAGGACATTGATAATCTATTCCATGAAATCCTGGAAGAAAACTTCCCAATGCTAGAGAAGAATTCAAAGATCCAGACCCAAGATATACAAAGGACCCCATATAAGATCAATCCAAAAAGATCTTCTCCAAGACACATTATAGCCAGATTGACCCAAACCTCAGACAAAAACAAGATACTCAGACTGGCAAGAGAGAATCATCATGTTACCTACAAAGGATATTCCATCAGGCTAACAGCAGACCTCTCATTGGAAACAATGAGAGCAAGGAAAGAATGGGAAAATATTTTCAAAATGTTGAGTGAAAAACAATTTCAACCAAGAATACTATACCGAGCAAGATTATCCTTCATATGGGAAGAGAGGACAAGAACATTCTCAGATAAATAAAACCTGAAAGAATTTACCAACACCAGACCAGTTCTCCAAGAAGTTCTGAAGGGAGTGCTATCCCAAGAAAACAAAAGTCAGACACACAGAAATAAGAGATCTAAAACATATAAGAAAATGGCCAGCTTAATGGTAGGGACAAGAACAGAGTTGAATGTTATCTTCTGAATTTAAATGGCTAGATCCAACCACAGCAGAAGGTAAAGTACATGACCTTGAACTGGTAAAATAGAATTTTATGACTTTTGACCAAAACATTACTGACCTTCTATGCTTTGTTTTCCAGTGTTAAGAAGTTTTGTCTTTTCTTAAGTTATGGACAGCTCTATATACCTACTCTTCAAACAGAATCCTAACCTGTTTCCTGGCTTTAAGTATTAAGCAAAGTTCTCTTAACATTTTTTGATTTTGCTTTATTAAAGCTAAAATTGCCTTTCTTGAAATTAAAAAATGTATTTTAAAAATACCTATTTGGTAACTGCAGCCTCAGCTATGTGCTATTTTATAGTATAGTCATTCTATCCACAGAGTTTCATGCCTAAAGTCAACTTTTATTCACAGATATGTATATATCAGCTGAACTTACTATTGAAAGTATTTAGATTAATTAAGATATTTTGTGAATCAATACAATGTGGGAAA
>NW_006160028.1:483288-488221 GCF_000334495.1 Tupaia belangeri chinensis | reverse complement strand
ATATATATATATATATGTATATAAAACAAGAAATGGAAAATTATTTGTTGATGATAACATATATATTTAAGCCATTCTACAGTGTATTCTGGCTGGAAAATCACATTTGGTATGCTGTGGTGATGTCCAGTGAAAGTATGTAAAATAAATTAAAATAAATAAATAAATAAATTTAAATTTAAAAATAGAAAACAATTTAATAGTTTGGAATAAATTTAACAAAGAGGTTGAAAACTTATAATCTGAAAATTTTAAAAAAAAGGTTATGAGAGAAATTAAAAGCCTAAAAAGTGGAAAAACATTCCATCCCATGTTCATGGATTGGAAGACTTAATAGCTTAAGATGGCACTACTCCCCAGTCTGATCTACAGATTTAAAATAATTCCTGTCAAAATCTCAGTTTTCTTTTAAGGAGAAATTTACAATCTAATTTTTTAACAGTGCATCAAAGCCATACAATGGGAAATAAACTCTTCAATAAGTGTTGCTGAGACAAATGGCTTTTCAATGCAAAAGAATAAATATTGATCCTAACTTCACATCATATGCAAAAATTAATTAACTGCAGATTAAATACATAAATATAAGCATTAAAACTATAAAGTTCTTCTAAGTAATAATAGGTTTAAATTTTCATGACTTTGGATTTGGCAAAAGATTCTTAGATATGACACCAAGATTGCAAGCAATAAGAAAGAATAGGTGAATTGGACTTTATAAAAAATGTTGTGCTTCAAAAGATGCCATCAATAAAGTGAAAAGACAAATCACAGAATGGCAGAAAATACTTGCCAGTCATATATCTAATATGGGACTCACATCTGAAACATAAAAATAACTTTTTCATCTCAACAATAAAAAGACAACTCAAAAAATTAGAAAAGTATCAGAATAGATATTTCTTCAAGGAGGATATGCAAAATACATACTTATTAGCACATAAAAAGGTGCTTGACAGCATTCATCTATAGTGAAATGCAAATCAAAATTAAAAATGAGATATTACTTCACACTCACTAGGCTGTCTAGAATTAAAAAGTTAGATCATTAGAAGCATTGTCATGGATGTTGGAAAACTAGAATCCACTTACATTATTGTTGGGAATTTGAAATTGTGTAGCCACATAGTCTGGAAAACTGGGTGGCAGATCCTCAAATAGTTTAGGCATTGAGTTATTATATCATCCAATATTCCATTTCTAAGTATATAACCAAGGGAAATAAAAACATACAAACACAAATGTTTATAGCACCATTGTTTTTAATAGCCAAGTTTAAAAAATGCAAAGTTCTTCAATGGACAGATGGTTAAACAATTTTGATATGTCTCTATAATTCAAAATTATTTGTAAATAAAAATGTAGTATTGGGGACCTGCAGGTGGCATGGCAGTCAAGGCACTGTACTCCCACATGGCTGACTGTATTTCAAGTTCCAGACCTGGCAACTTGCTTTTTCACTTTCCCTCACTCTCTTTCTTTCTTTCTGTCTCTCTCTGGTGAGTGCACATGCCTTATAGCAAATTATTATTGTTATTAATAATAACTTTAAAAATTAAATAAAAATAATTATAAAAATGTCGTATTAATAATATATTTCAACATGAATATACCTTGAAAACATTATGTTAAATGAAAGAAACCAGTCACAAAGGACCAAATATTATGGTCATATCACATAGTATACTATTGTATACTATAATGTATAATGATTCTATTCACATGAAAGTTCGTAACGGCAGGATCTATAGTGTCAGACAGTAGATTACTGATTGCTTTAGGCTGTAAAGGAAAATAGAGAGTAGCTAGGAAAATAGAGAGTGATAGCTAAAGCCTGCGGAATTGCTTTTTGAGGTGATGACAATATTTTAAAATCAACTATGGTGATAGTTGCATTTATCTGTTAATATGCTAAATACTACTGAATTGTATTCTTTTTTGTGAAAGATATCTTTGCTATAGGGCACATGTGCTGGCAGAGAAACAGAGAGAGAGAGACAGAAAGTGAGAAATCACTCCCCAGGGGAAAAGGTAACACAGCAATCCCTTCTCCTCCATTCTCCTCTTGGAATTTTGAGGATGCACACACATGTGTCTGGCATCAGTTTTGGTCCAGGGCTCAAACTATCATCAACTACATGGGAGTCAAATGAAGGAACTATCTGCTGGTCCCCTGCTGAAATGTATTCTTAAATGTCTGAGCTGTGTGCTCTGTGAATTCTATCTCAATGTATCTGTTAAAAATGCAGAAGAATGAATATTTAGCATTTTTCATGTGTTTACAGATCATTAACATTTTCATTCAATGAATGTTTATTCATATTCAGGAGAATTTTTACTTTTTGTTGCCTTCTGTTGTCCTTGTTTCATTTTTTTTTTCTCGTTAATTTCAGGAGCTCCTTTTATACTCAGAGATTAGTCCTATTTGGATATGACTTGTAAATTTTTTCATTTTTGGGGAACCAGCAGTTAGCGTAATGGCTATGTCGCTGGACTCCCATGTAGTCGACCGCGGTTCGTGTCCCGGACTCAGTGGCTTAAAACTCACGCTGGGCGCGTGTGTGTGCGTGCCCAAGATCCAGAGAGGAGAATGGAGGAGAAGGGATTGCGGCGTGACCATCCCCCCTGGGGGGTGATTTCTCGCTTTCTGTCTCTATGTCTCTCTCTGTCTGTCTGGCGAGCGCACGCACCCTACAGTGAAAATCTCTCCAAAAAAAAAAAATTTTTTTTTCATTTTTGTTTTTTAATTTTGTTTTCCTTTGGACATTGCTTATAATCTCTCCTCACTTCCCTGGTAGAAGTCTGTAGTTTTATGTAGTTGTATTAATCTGTCACTACTTTTATGGTTTCTGCATCAGTTATATTATAGGAGATGTTTTCTACTCCAAGATAATAAAATAATTCTTCTACGTTTACTAAAGATCCCTTTGTGTTTCAATGTTGGTCTTTAAATCTTTAATATATTTAGAGTTTTCCCTAAAAGTCTTAAGTATATTTACCATTTTTTTTTTTTCGCAAGCAGGCAGCCAAGATACCAGAACTTTATATTCCTATCTCCTATTTTCTGACAGATTTTAAATGTTATCTTCATCAGATAGTAAACTTTCTAATATATTTGGTTTTATTTCTTAACTTCTTATTCTTTTACCATTGATTTGACTGTCTCTTTAGGCACCAATATCAAACAATTTTAAATATAGAAGCTACAATATATTTGTAAATATATGTCAACAGAGACCCCTTTATTGTTTTTTAAAGAGATTTTTCTAGCCTTTCTTGCTTATTTTATCTTATTTAAGAATTTTAAAATCAACTTTCTTGTTTGAATGCAAACACACAAACAAAATAACATCGTCATCACAAAATGCAAACTACCAAAACCTGTTTTTTTTCTTATCATGTTACATTATACATAAACTTGATAGAAGTTGACATCCTTCTGTTATCAATTTTTTCTAATCAAGAAGGGTTATCTTTTAATTTGTGTTCTTTCTTGAAGATCTTTATTTCTGTTCTAAAGTTTTCCTTATATAAGATATAAAAACTGCTTAGAAAAATAAGCAAGACATTTAAAGGACTCAGAAATGGAGTATTGTTTGTTGACAACGTGTATGCTAATATCTCTAATTGGACTGGTATCCAGTGTATTTATGCTGGGAACATTCATTTACAAGTTGTGGTATACAGTGATTGAATTATAAAACAAATATAAAAGGAAAAAAGATATAAAAAGTACTCATTCTTAAGCATTTCTCAAGAATTTTATCTTCTTTTTTTTTTTTTTTTCTTCTCTGCTGTTAGAAATATGTTCATCTGAAACAATGCAAGCAAGGAAAGAATGAGAAAATATATTCGAAGTGTTAAGGGAAAAGCAGTTTCAACCAAGAACTCTGAACCTGGCAAGATTATCCTTCATACGGTAAGAAAAAACAAGAACATTCTCAGATAAACAAAACCTGAAAGAATTTACCAACACCAGGTCAGATCTCGAAGTTATCAATTTTTTCTAATCAAGAAGGGTTATCTTTTAATTTGTGTTCTTTCTTGAAGATCTTTATTTCTGTTCTAAAGTTTTCCTTATATAAGATATAAAAACTGCTTAGAAAAATAAGCAAGACATTTAAAGGACTCAGAAATGGAGTATTGTTTGTTGACAACGTGTATGCTAATATCTCTAATTGGACTGGTATCCAGTGTATTTATGCTGGGAACATTCATTTACAAGTTGTGGTATACAGTGATTGAATTATAAAACAAATATAAAAGGAAAAAAGATATAAAAAGTACTCATTCTTAAGCATTTCTCAAGAATTTTATCTTCTTTTTTTTTTTTTTTTCTTCTCTGCTGTTAGAAATATGTTCATCTGAAACAATGCAAGCAAGGAAAGAATGAGAAAATATATTCGAAGTGTTAAGGGAAAAGCAGTTTCAACCAAGAACTCTGAACCTGGCAAGATTATCCTTCATACGGTAAGAAAAAACAAGAACATTCTCAGATAAACAAAACCTGAAAGAATTTACCAACACCAGGTCAGATCTCGAAGTTCTGAAAGGAGTGCTATACAGAAAAATTAAATATAGACACAGATATAAGAGTTCGAAAGCTAAGAAAATGGCTAACTTAATTGTAGGGACAAGTTTGGAGTTGAATGTTATATCCCAGAATTTAATCGGGAAGATGGAACCACTCAGAAGATAAAGTACATGAGATGAACTGGTGAAATAGCATTTTATGACTTTTGACTAAAACATTGCTGATTTCCTTCTAGGCTTTGTTTTCTGGTTTTAAGGATTTTTATCCTGTCTTGAGTTGTTGATAGGTTCATGCACCTACTATTTGAACAGAATCCTAACCTGTTTCCTGGCTTTATGTTTTAAGCAAAGTTCTTTAGCATTTCTTTGATTTATTAAAATTAAAACTGCTTTTCTTGAA
>NW_006160028.1:435132-483271 GCF_000334495.1 Tupaia belangeri chinensis | reverse complement strand
GCTGAACTTGCTATTGAAAGTAGTTAGGCTATATACGAAATTGTGTGGTCAATAAAGTGTGGGTGGAAAAGGAATGGAAAATAACTGTAGACATCAGAGATAGTGTGGGAGTAGGGTGGGAAAGGCAGAGGGTCAGAAATAGGGGTTTTACAGTTTCCCATTTGTCATGGGTCGGGTGGCAACCCCCTGCGAAGAGGAGATTATCCCACAGCTTTCTTAATCCCCAAACCCTGAACTTTTATTTTCCACTAGACCTGAAGATAATGTTAGCAGCCCTGACTGTTATTTACATTTTGCAGACTAGAATATTGAGGTCCTGATAGAACCGCACGTCGAGTAAGGGCGTAGGTCAGAATTCCAGAGTCGTTTTTTGTTTTTTGGTTTTGTTTTGTTTTCACATTTTCCCATCTGTCAAATGTTTCCTCCCCTTGCACCTTACATCTACCCTCCACCACCCACTGTCTACCAACCACAGGATTCTAGAGCTCCTATCTTCTGTACTCTATTTCTGTCTAACAGTACCAGAATAATTGCACAACTGTGATAAAAGCAAGTGAAGACCAACACTGGAGGGCCATTTAATTTGCCTTATGCAATTGGTGTTCTTTATTACTTTCCCAAATATTTACTGAGCCACAAGTGTATATTTGGTAAAGTCTAGGTAACGTAAGGACTACAGAGACAAAATGTACTCAGATTTTACTCTTAATGGGAAGAGAACTGGAGAAGGTGGAGGTGTGGATGGTGATTAGGGAAGAGGAGTTGTTGATGATATTAGAGGTGAAATTAACTGTATTTCTAGGAAGTAATACAAAGTGCTAATCAAAATTCAAATCCTGTAAAGAGATTAGGGATGATGACATCTGAGTGCACTTGATCTTTTTAAGTATGGCTACATTTTGGGACCAGCAGGTGGCATGGTGGTTGGGGTGCTAGTCTCCCACATGGTCAGCTGCAGTTCTTTTCCTGGACTCAATGGCTTGAAACTCACACCAGGTACATGTGTGTGTATGCCCAAAATCCCAGGAGGAGAATGGAGGAGAAGAGATTGCAGTATGACCATGACCATACCCCATGGGAGGTGATTTCTTGATTTCTGTCTTTCTCTCTGTTGAGTGTATGTTCCCCAGAGCAAAAATCTCTAAAAGAAAAAAAAAAAAAAACAGCTAAATTTTAATATGTAGAGAAAAAAAGTATGAGAACCAGTCAGAGAGGAGTGTGCATAGGACACTCTGGTAAGACATCCAGGGGTGTAGCATGGTTCGCTCAAATATTTAGATGAAAAAGACCCTGCAGTGATCTGAATTTTCTTTAGTGATTGAGAACTCAGAACTAACAAGATTCAGTTATTAATATAGTGAGATATTGATTTTTACTAGGATCCTGGTTAAAAACCGAGATCATTGGTAGCACTTAAGTATAATAATCTGTACCTCTTTTTTTAACATTAATTGTTATATGTGGGTCCTTCAGGAAATACTGGGTGATCACATCCTGCTCTTAAGGTACGTTGATCTAAAAGAACAGACAAATAAACAATATGATAAAAATTGGAAATTATATTGAAATGGATACAATAAAAGGCTATGGAAATGTAGAGAATGGAGATATTCAAGTCTCTAATAACATCATAAAAATATTCATCAAGTAGTTGACATGTCAGATAGATTTCTAGGGATGGAGATTTCACCATGTGTCTACTGTGGGGAAGGATGTCCACATGACGAGCAGCATGAGCAGAGGTAGGAAAGTGAAAGGCAACACAACGAGTAGCGTGAAATTCAGTTTGACTGAATTTCTGTAGATGTTGCAGGCAAGGATTTGTATGGCTCTAGCAATGTCAGAGGAGCTGTCATCACGAAGAATACTCATCCTAAGAATTCTTTCCGGTAATGTCAAATGTATAAATTAGGAAGAATAGAAGATGCACAGAACAATGGGGAGCCCCACTCAGAGAAAGCACGAGGCTGCTTCAGAACTGCTGTAAGCTTTCCTTCTTCTGGAGAGAAAATACCACAGTTACTTCTCAGTTGACTCTAGAGTGAAACTGCTCCAAAAGAAGAAGAAAAGCCACTACCTATGAGAAGTAGAATCACATCATGTTGCTTTCCTTTTGTACTGTTGTCCATACTGAAGATTTTTGATAAAGACTTAGAGAATGATTGCTTCAAAAGTTCAATTCTTTTTGTTCTTGTCCAGAAAGAAAGTTCTGTATCTGGTCCTAAGAGATAAAATAGTTATACCAGTGAAGAAATAAGAGATAGCTAACCAGTCCAAACAAGTTAGTATACAGCCATAACTCCTAACTGTACTACTTGGTTAGAATATAAAAAAAAAAAAAAAAAAGTGGAAAAATAGAGACAATAGTCTTTTTTACAGTATTATTATTTTGCCAATATATGAATAGCTAAATAACTATATTAAATTTGGTAGCTTTCCATGGTTTTCAAGGTTGGTTTCCATCTATATTCTCAGCTGTATGTGTCATATTTCTAAAATGACTTGGGTGTGGAATGTTAGCCCTCTTTATAGATGAAGCGACTGAGAATAAGGAAGTAAGTGACTTCCTTGGAGAACCAAAGGCTTCTGAAACACGCGAGAGCTAGTTATTGAGTCTCCTGACACAGTTGTGGAAATAGAGACCTTGGGAGGTGGTTGACTTATCTACAGACTCAGAGCTAATAATCAATAAAGTTAGGATTCAAATCTGACATTCTGACTCTTAGGCCAGAAAACTTCCTTTCACATCCCACTGTTTCTGAAAATTAAGTAAAAGCTTTTATTTTCTTTGATCATTGATGCCATATGATTCAGAAATATTTAAATTCTATCTAAAGAAAATAGTCAATTCTATTAAACTTCTTGTAGTCAGTGTACATTAGCATAGTTTGTTCCATCCTGCACTCGTCTAAGTGAGTAAATTCTTTACCTGCAGAGGAGTGACATTTAAAATAAAGCCAAATAATTTTCTGTTTTTGAAAGTGTCAGAGATGATCAGCTTGATCAGCTTCCAAGCTTGAAACTATAGTAGCAATTTTTTCTTGAATGACTTCATGGTTTAAACACACTTGGGTTAACATAATCTCTTTGCTTTTTCTGGTAAGTTACAGTTTTGAAATTTACTTAATCCCTTGCTATCTTAGAATTAGTATCATGCCCAAGATGGGCCGTCCAAAATTTAGTGTTTATGGCTATATATATGTATATATATATAATATATAAAATTATATATATTATTTTATATATTATATATTATTTATATATGTATATGTGCGTGTGTGTTATATATATACACGCACATATACATATATAAATATATATACACACACACGCACATATACATATATAAGTTGCAGGCTACAAATCAGCGGTGTACCCGGATGCTTTTTAACTGTTGGGAGAATTATATCACAGAGTGAAAGAAACACTGGCAAAGAGCAATTTGCTGCTTTTATAAGGTTTAGATGGTCCAGATCATTTATAAAATTCTTCCAACATGAAAAAAAATTCAATTACAGAGTTGAAAAAGATGTATAACTAAATATTTATAAGACAAAATGTCATGTTTCCATACATGTGGGTTAAAATTTGGATACAGAAAAATATATTCTATATCCCTTCCTTCTGAAGATGATGCAAGGTTCTGATGGGTAATTGAACGCGTAGCTTTTCTTTCCATCGCTATTTTATGTGATCTTAGGAAAAAATAATTCATCTCTATAGTGATTCAGATGAGCATTTTTTTGTGGTATATTTATAGTTTCTGTGTTCAAAGAATATTTTGAAATGCCTCCTAGGTGTTATGATATAATAATGTTCGAACAGCTACTATTGGATTAACAAACATTTGCCTTACAAGTTTGGAAGAGAACAAGTTTTCTTTTTTATATTTTTTATTAACCTGTGCCTGGCTGGTCCACAGAGCTAGCTGGATGCACATCATTCCCCTGAGTCGACACAGGGCAGAAGTAGGTTATCAGACAGTGCAGGACTGAAAGTCAGTCACTAGAGAATGACTAAAGTCAGCACCCTTTGTATGTAGCATTTTCATGATTCTTCATCAAGCTTGCGTTGTGTTTCTGCTCATATGAATTACAAAATTTTCTTTTGTGGATAGTATGAGGTTTAGCCTTATATTTCATGAAAACATGCTTATAATGAATGGAGAAGATTTAGAGCTAAGAAATCTTTTTGTACCTCGTTTTGGGCTCTGGCTGTTAACATGATTTAATGAGGCAGGACAGTGATGGTAGGGGAGACAGGCTAAGATAAGGAAATGATTCCTTATCTAAGGTGTCCTCATGTTGGCAAGTGGTTGACCTTTTTTTGCCAGTCAGAGAGCTGAAGAGAAAGAGGACTCTGGGATCCCCACTCTGCATGGTAATATATTCTTTGGCCAGTGGCTCATGAATATTACCTAGGATAAGTGTATTCCTATAAACATTGAAGAGAAATTTATTAAAATAAATGTAAGGGCTTGATTCCTAAAATATTCTCCTAACATGGAAGGCAGAGCATAAAGTCAAAGTAAAATTCTCCCACCCGACTTCCTTGTTGCTGGGTTACCCCAAGTGGTGATCCCTTTTACCTTCTCTGATATATTTTTCTGGTGGGTACCTGGTTGTCATCACTTTATCTGTAAATTCAAGAAATAAGAATAATAATTTCTTAATTACTCAACTTTTAGCAGTACTAGTTGATTCCAAAATAAAAGATGCAGTGTTTGCTCATGTAGAAACTTATTTCTGTCTTCTTCCTTTCTTTAGTTCCCAAGTTATAAAAGTTTTTACTAGTTTAAACATTTTCAACATTTATGGTTTATAGATATGATATTTCTGTATTTTATTTACAAAGTTGAAAAAGTAAAACTCAATAATGTTTACATCATTAAGTAAATATTATTCACTACAGAACCAAGTAGTATAATCTGATCTGTAGAGAGAAGGACATATAATCCTAAAGCATTAAATTTGAGTCACTTTACAGAGAATTTTCTGCAAGTCAAATTCTCCTCTCTCATAGTCTATAGTCTCTTGTAGTTTGATGTAATGCCATATTTTAGAGCAATTAATGTCTAGACCATGAGGAGACATGCCTTTTAGAAATCTGCCTTGGAGACTGAAGAGTCATATATTTAAGGAAAGAGAATGAATCAGGAGCATTTGATTAACAACAAAGTTCAATTGTCAGAGTAAATAGGTCTTCCTTGACCTTGTGACTGATTTCTAGAGAAGAAGTGAGTAAGTGAAATCTAAAATAATTATTTTCACTAAAATTTCTGTAGGGCAGTTAAGGTAAGGGTACTATTGCTTTGATAGTTTGATATCCTGCTAATTAAATAAATCCAAAAGGAATAAGAAGAATAATTCTATAACTCAACTCAACAGTGAAATCTCTAGGACAACATTTGATAATATCCACAATGGGCCTTAATGGGGATTGTAGGGTCGGTGGGCATAATGCTATATAAAGGTGATTTGAACATGGTAAAATCTAAGAGAAATGGTTACTGTATGTAATAGAAGAATTAGATGTTGACCTAACAAAAGAGGCAGTGTCCAGAAAGAACTAAATAGCACCAACTAAATAAGCTAATGCTTGGAAGAAATGATTGCACTCATTGGAAGCATTGTGTCCAACAGGTTTAACAGTCTCCATTAAAGGAAAATTGGTTTAGACAATGTAAAAGATGGTGGATGTGATGTAGAAGATGAACAGCTTGTTCATAAGCTCTCCCTAAGGACATAATTAGGAGAGAAGAGATGTGTGTGTGTGTGTGTGTGTGTAAGGGAGACAAAAGTCAGTTAAAAATCATTCATTGCCTTTGTATAGACTCGTGATCAATGTTATAAACACTTTAACTTGCAATTATGTGAAGCCATTTCTCTGGAGCAATATAACATCGTGGGAAAAAGTATGGAACTATGTCCAGAGAAACTATGTTGAAATAATCTATAACAAAATTCCTCTAAAATGATCTGAACCTCTTTTCTTCATTTGTAAATTATGGGTAGGAAAGTCCTTTTCCTCAGAAGGTGTAAGAGTGAACTAGAGAGATGTGAAAGTTGTACATAAACATTAAGCTTTGGTTATGCAGAATAATTTAATTTCAGAAATATTGTCCTCTGGATGCTTCCTCCAAATCTCTGGAGCTCAGAACAACCTTCTCATCCCTTGTTCAGTGGAGCAGAACTGATAAATGTAGTCCTTATGCCCCTCACCAATACAATTAGCAGCCTCGGCCTGCTGTAAGGCTAAATGTGTCTAATATTCTGATTTCTCCAAGGAGCACTCAGAGTAGGATATATGTTATAGTCTTGGGAAAGGGTAGCTTTATGTTATAGGCTGTCCTGGGCAGAATTTTTTCTTGAGATGACAGTTAATTTCCTTATCCCTAACCTCCAGGTGAATAAAGATGACGTACATTTATTTATTTCTTTTCCAAGCTGCTGTGTCCAGGACTCAAACCGTGTGGTTGGTCACATGGGACCTAGCTCCCTTAACCACCAGTCTATGTGTTTGACTATGACTCATTTTTTTTTAATAAGGATTTTCTTACTGTTGAGGATTTTTAAGAGAAATTGATTTGTGTTATCATGTCATTACTTGAATTTTTTCCCTAATATTGTTTATTCGACTTATGTGGGGATGATGACCAGTGTGTTCAGAGAGGCAGAACACTTGAATAGAATTCAAACTGACAGGAGACTTAAGATTTTTTTTTTCTCTTTCTATCTGAGTGGTATTTATTTATTTTATTTTTAATTGAAAAATAATAATTATGTAATTTGCATGATATGATGTGACATTTTGATATATGCATACATTGCGGAAAGAGCAAATCAAACTAATTAATGTTTCATCACCTCACCTACTTAGCATATTGTTTCATTTTGAGAATTTTAAAATCTACTCTTTTGCTTCTTTTTTTTTTTTTCACCTATCTTTGGAATCTAAAAAAAGACCAGGGAAGTAGGGAGTAGGGTGATGGTTACTAGAGATTGCAGAGGTTAATAGGAAGATGGAGAAAGGATAGATTAGATGTTAGCCAAGGGTATGAAGTTTCAATTAAACAGAAAGTGTATATTGTAGTAATCTATTATGTGAACTGCATTACTCCAGTTAATAATAATGTATATTCCATCTGAGTGATTTTGAGCAAATGTCTTCATCTCTCTGAGCTTCATACATTGGAAATAAATTATTTTCTGCTTCCAAAAGGAGCAGTAGAATGGGAAACAATTGTGACTAAATGTGAAGGTTACTGTATAGTGTTTCAAGATATAAATCCTCTACTTACCACTTTTGGAGTTTTGGGGAAAACTTCTGTATTATCTGGTTATGAGTTTTCTTATCTGCATAGAAAGGAATATTTCCAATTATTTTTAGATAACTTTTCAGCTCCCTGAGAACATTTGCATAATAGTAGGCGAACACTGGTGCTGCCAAAATATACACATCCTAATCCCAAGAATCCGTTAATAGTCACCTTGTAGTTAAGCAGAAAAGAGTCGTCTTATGCACAACTGTAATTATGGAGGATGGACCCAAGTATGAAAAGAGAGTACATGAAAGTTTATTGGAAATGGAAGGGGAGGAAACGTTGACCCCTACCTAAGAGACGACAAAGAAACAATCAGAAAAATATTCACTGAAGTCTTATCACCTTATCCATGGAGCTGAACTTTAAAGAACATGTAGAATTTGAACATGCAGAAACAGGCCTATATTTTAAGCCATAGGAACCACACATGCAAAAGTTCCGAGGCCAAAAATTACGGCCTGTGTAAAAGAAATGTTGAATAAGTACCATTTGTCTTCAGCTTGAACATGAGAAATTAAATGTTAAACAGCCATTTCACATTATAATGACTGTGAGGCAGAATGAGAAATGTTTCCTATTATGCAATGTAAAAAAGCCAAATGTAAAATTATATCTGTGCTATCGCGTCAGCCTTGTAAATTATGCCTGCACATGAGCAGACACTGGAAAGAAATATTCACCATGAGAAAATTTGTAAACAGGTAATATTAAAATAGAGGGATTTCAATTAATTTTACAAGTTATTTTTTTTTTGGGGGGGGGAGAGATTTTCGCTATAGGGTGCGTGCGCTCGCCAGAGAGACATGAGACAGAAAGCAAGAAATCACCCCCCAGGGGGGATGGTCACGCCGCAATCCCTTCTCCTCCATTCTCCTCTCGGGATCTTGGGCACGCACGCACACGCGCCCGGCGTGAGTTTTAAGCCACCGGGTCCGGGACGCGAACCGCGGTCGACTATGTGGGAGTCCAGCGACATAGCCATTACGCTAACTGCTGGTTCCAATTTTACAAGTTTGATTACTTGTGCAGTAGTTGAAAATTCATGAAAGTACTTTGTGGATGGGTATATTTTGTAAATGTGTGGATCTGACATATCTATGTACAGCTTAAACCTCCAGCTATCTATCACATTTAACTCAGTAGCCATTGTGCACACTCTTTAACTCCTTGGAATCCAGCATAATGAGAAACCGTCACAAGTTCCCTTTTTCTTTTCATATTTACTAGTATTGGATTGGAGGCATAAAATATATGTGCAAGGTATTTCTATTCACAGCAAAAGACTCATGTAATAAGTATCCATCAGGTAGAAAGACCTGGTTTTGCAGCAGGACATTGTGATGACAAAACTTGGCTATCTGTAGAAACCGTAAAATATGGAATATTATTTAAATTAAAGTAATAAAATGCCAACATTAAATAACATTTCATAGAAGCCAACTTGTGCTCAAGGGACTCACTTATTAGGCAATCTTGTGATGGAAAGTAAAATGTATCCATCTATCTGAAAGCAATTTATTGCCCACCTCACTGTCCTGCAAACCTCAGCATTCTCTCAAGGTAGCTGGAAATGGAATTAGTTGCAATAGTATTCATAGGTCTATCCACCTCTATTCTATTGCCCAGATAAACTAGATGTGTTTGCAGTAAAAAGGGGGGAAAATGTTTTCAATTGGAATGGCTTATTACAAAGCTGTATACTCTCATCGTTCTTTTACTAAATTAGCTTTTTCTAATCATCGAAATATGTATGTGCATATTACTAGTTTATGCAATGTGTTTGCCTTCATAGAGTCTGTAGTCAAGCGTAGAATGACTTACTGGACTAAATCACTAAAGCTTCTGTTGGGGTTGGAGGAAATCATTTATCAAAATATCTTACTTGGAAACCAGCAGTTAGCGTAATGGCTATGTAGCTGGACTCCCACGTAGTTGACCGCGGTTCGCATTCTGGACCCGGTGGCTTAAAACTCATGCCGGGCGCGTGTGCATGCATGCCCTAAATCCCAAGAGGAGAATGGAGGAGAAGGGATTGCGGCGTGACCATCCCCCCTGGGGGGTGATTTCTCGCTTTCTGTCTCTATGTCTCTCTCTGTCTGTCTGTCTGGCGAGCGCACGCGCCCTATAGTGAAAAACTTCTCCAAAAAAAAAAAAAAATCTTACTTTACTGGGAGGGGAAGTGAGGACCAAAAAGAGTAACACTTTTATAAAATATCACAGTAAAAGTCAGTGATGATGTAAGACCAGAAACAAGCTCCCTCGTCCTCACTCAGTACTCTAAGTAATAGACCACACTTCTGTGGGAACACAGAGTGGGTTAAAGGAAAACACCGATAATCATGTTTTAGAATGTTTAAGTTTGATTTGGGATAGGAAAAAAGAAGTCAGGTTTACCTCCTTTTTGGATGGGTATTAATTAACATATTGTTAAATGTGTGACAATTGCTGGGCACATGTCTGTGCATGCCCCAAATCGCAAATCATATACATTATTTTCTACTGATAATCTTAAAAATATTATGACAAATTTGTTATTCAGAAGGAAGTAAAAAGTAGCTAATAAAATGAATAAAGGAGATTCTCTTCTGCAAAGGGTTAACTAGGTGATTTGACCAATCCTCTTCATGACTAAATAAAAACACACAGGCAATAAATTCATTTAAAGGTACTAAAGGGTTACTGAGACAATAAAGAATTCTGGAGCGCCAAGCCAGAAAAGAAAAGAAACCCAGAAAGGCAAGCCTGTATGTCGTTCTCTTTCCAATGGTGTTGATCCTTTCTAAAAATTCTAATTGAAATGGTAGGTAACTGAGGACAATTTTAAGAGACGTAAGCCCAATAAATGAATCTTGTACTCAAGGAAGAAGAGAGTTCTAGTAACTACCCACATCTTTGGCTTTAAGTTGAAACTCAAGGGCTGCATATTAACAGTACACATAAGCCACACACAGACTTGCATTAACAAGGTTTTTTGTTTGTTTGTTTGTTTGTTTGTTTTTGGAGAAATTTTCACTATAGGGCGCGTGCGCTCGCCAGACAGAGAGAGAGAGAGACATAGAGACAGAAAGCGAGAAATCACCCCCCCCCCCACGGGGGATGGTCACGCCGCAATCCTTTCGCCTCCATTCTCCTTTTGGGATCTTGGGCATGCACGCACATGCGCCTGGAGTGAGTTTTAAGCCACCGAGTCCGGGACGCGAACCATGGTCGACTAGGTGGGAGTCCAGCGACATAGCCATTACACTAACTGCTGGTTCCCAATGCCCCAAATCTCGAGAGGAGAGTGGAGGAGAAGAGATTGTGGCATGGTCATCACCCTTGGGGGGTGATTTCTCACTTTCTGTCTCTCTGTCTCTCTGTCTCTCTCTCTCACCAGTGAGCACACACTCTGTATAGCAAAAATCCCTCTAAATAAAATAAAGGCAACAATTAATGCTAAAAGAATACACTTAATTGTAATTTTTTGGCATAATTTGTATTACAAATAACCAGAGACATGGATGCTAATCATGACTGATTTTCCAAAAGTCTTTTTGCATCTGTATTTTCTTCCTACACTATAGATTGGTGACTCAACCGGGAGAAATTTTGCTCCACTCCTTCCCAGGAAGACACTCAGCAATGTCAAGAGACATTTTTGATTGGCATGATAGGGGAGCAGATGCTACTCACAGTATGTAGCGATGATGCTAAGCATGGAGCAGAACACTCCCCACTCCCTCTTTACACACACACACACACATACACATACACGCACACACGTGTGCATGCACACATGTGCACACAGATACGCAAGCATGCATGTGTGTATACACACACACATACACACACCAAATAACGAGTCTGTCCAAACTGTTCTAATTACTGAGATCAGGGGCTACCAGGTGGCATGGTGGTTAAGGCACTGGACTACCACATGGTCAGCCGTGGTTAGAGTTCTGGACATGGCGGCATAAAAATCACTCCGGGCACATGTGTGCATGCCCAAGATCTCAGGAGAAGAATGGAGGTGAAGAGGTTGCACCATGGCCATGAGGAGGGGAGGCTCCCCCGGGGACTGATTTCTCTTTTCCTCTCTCTAGTGAGCACATGCTCCCTATGGTAAAACCTAAAAAATAAAAGAAAACCCTACTACAAACCTGTGTTTATGTCAAACTGATAATTGGTCTTAGCGTTAGAATATCTCATAACAGCTTCAAAGTATATTTGCTCAAAATAGAATATATCTTTATTTTTTTCCCCATCACCCAAACTTTAAAGAATGTTCTTACAGGGCTCAATATAGTTTGGCTTTGATAATATTTATTAAACTATTTATATATGACAATAGAAACTAGCAGTTTCTATAACCAAGTTCAGTCATGTGAGTAAGAATTGAGTCAACATCTTTTCACAGAGCCGCAGCAACAAACTGAGGAGGAAGGGCTTACAACTGCTGGCCTGTGGCCTTTCTTGCTTTTATCAGGTGGATATTTCTCTGGTCATTTATTCCCTTTATTACTTTCTTCCCTTGGCTTCTCACCATCTCCTATTCTACTCACCCTCTTCTCTAGGTTATGCCCACTCCGTTTTTGGCTAAGTTAAGTAATTGTCATATACTTCTACAATTACCATGAACAGTAGCCCTGCCTTTGTAAAATAGACGTGCCTATTCCTACTTTGGTAGGATATAAATACAAGAGACGCACAACTGTATTGAAACATTCAATTCCCTTTCCTGGAGATGAATACTCTCCCAGACATGGTTATTACTAATTTTACATGTGTTCACGTCTTAGAAAGATGAAATGCTATTTCTAAGCTTTTTCCAAATGAGTAGGACACACGACTTTCTAGAAATGCGAAGTATGGATTTTAAAATATTAACATTTCTGGTCTTTATTATAAAGACTATTTTTATATGAAACCACCAACTACTGTATATATTGCAACGTGAGGGTTGAGGACAGTGGTGTGTTGGTTAACCAACATCCTGAGAAAAAAGAAGGAAGGAAGGGAATGAGAGAGGGATGGAAGGGAGGAAGGAAAAAAAAAAAGAGAGGAGAAAAAGGAGAAAGGAAAGAAAGCCGTGTGTGTAGTAAATGCCAATTTCCACAGGGTAAATACGCCCACCATTGCCAATTTCAACTTGCCAGAGTTTAATACATGGCTCACAAAATTCTTGAATATTTAACAGTCGGCTCTCACAAGCTTTGCGAGCATGCTCCTGCACACTCTGCTCCTGGGTCTTCCTGTGGGTGAAGCAGCACTGAAGTGGGAATGTCAGTGAAGGATTTTGTCCTGGCCCTGGCATAAATTCCCTGTGTGATGCTACATGAGCTATTTCATGTTTCTAAGTTTTATGCTCCTCAAGTGCACAATAAGATGGTTGAAATGATAGTCTCCAAGATCTACTATGTCTGTCACAGTCAAAGTTGCAGTGTCCTCGTCAATCACAATGACGCTCGCTGTCAGGCCTCAAACGTCACCTACCAGGAAACTATAACCAGAATTTGAGACTAAATTGCTATACGTGAGTTTTCTTTCTCTACTTTTTTCTGTTGGTTTTCTCTATTACAGATTAAAGTCTAACAAGATGTCCTACTTCTCTGAAACAATTGTATATTGGGTTAAATAAATTTTTCCTTCATTACTGAATTATTTTGTGAGCGTATGTATTCCTTCATCAATTATGCTTTCTCCATTATATGAAACAATGCTATACAATGAACTTTTGTGTCATTAATCTCTTACTAAAATGGTCAACTTTTAAATGTTAATCTCTGTGTGTGGAATTTTGGCAAGGCTGCAAGAGTTTGATGTCACATCTGAGAAATTGCATGAAGTGGCAATCAGTATAGGAAGTAGGGACTGTACTTTTTGTGCTACTTTATTTAAATAAACACATGCTTCTATTATTGTATGTCATAAATTGTATGCTGACATCTGTGACATACAGATATGACCCTAAGAATCTGCTATTGTGAAACATAACCCAGCCAAAGGAATACGCACCTTGCGTATTCCTCTATCTGGTCAAATGCAAATTTCTGTTTAAAAGGCAAATGTTTCATTACTGAAAGGTGAATAAAATGGCACTGAATTTCATTTGCTTCCTTTATTTTTCAAGTAGATAACGATGCATCATATAAGAATATGCAATATGCCATGCTCTTGATTATAAATTTGATACTCAAAAAAGTTAAAATGAATTTCTTTAACTAAAATGTTTGGCTACTTATTAATTTGCCACTTAGGTCATGTTAGAACCATATCCATGGCATCGTAGAAGGCCAGAGCTGCATGACCCTGTACAAGTTTTCATTCAATTTCTTTATTAAGTATGGGGGAAAACTGAGACCCAAAGCTAGCAATTAACTTCACCAAAATAAATACAGGAAGGATCATTCTGCTCTTTCTACTCTATCCTAGAATATCTTGGCATTTAACAGTATCTGACTTTTCTCTTACAAGGAGGTAAAACTAACAAGTATTCTTTCATCCACCTCATACACCACCACCCACACACACCCTACTTCTTTTTACCTATTTATATTCAAGAGCCACAAATCTCTTTCTTTTTTGCAAACTTCATACCAGAATTTGATCACCTTCTTCTCTGCTTTCAAGGGCATAAGTTACTGATTTTTAAAATGTCCCTTCTAGGAAGCATTTGTGTTGTCACAGATTTTCCAGAGACCCTTAGATTATGTCTAAAAACTTTGCATTTTAAAAAAGTCTTAGACTTGTCGAAACGTTGTGATGACAGTACGGAGAGTTCCCATGTCACTATTGTTAATATCATACATTGGTAGGATGTATTTATCAGTGAGGGAAAATAATTATTTTTATATGTTGTTATTAACTAACGTCTGTAATGCATTCAGATTTACTTCGTTTTCACCTCACTTTTTCCCTTTGCTTCAGAATCCCATCCAAGATTACAGACTACATTGATGTGCCATAAATAATGTCTTCTTAGGTTCCTCTTGGCCAAGACAGTTCCTCAGACTTTCTTTGTTTTTATGGCTTTGAGAGTTTTAATGATTAGTGTAATTAGTGGTGGAGTATTCTGTATTAGTGTTTCTCTTATGATTATGATTAGATGCAATTGGGGAAGGAAGGTGTTATTTTCATCATCCCATGTCAAGGCTATATACCTTCAATCTGACTTACCACTGTAGATGTTAGACTTGGTTACCAATTTGTTTTCAGGTTTCTCCACTTACACGTTTACTCAGTTCCCATAGGTATTCTTCAGAAGGAATTCACTGTGTGTAGCCCATATAGAGTAGGGTTGAAATTTCACCTCCTTCAGGGCAGACAATCTATATAAATTATTTGGAATTCTTCTGCACAAAAGATTTGTCTATTTTCTCCCATTTATTTATTTTTCTACCAGTTTATATCACTATGGTCTTATGGATACTTGACATATAATTATTACTACTTTTTTTTTTTCACATTGTTGCAGGACTGGCCATTGGGTGTTCTTATAATGATCACCTGTGTACATTTGACAATCTCATTACTGTGCTTTGAAACACTTCCTTATTTTCTGGCAAGACCATATGCTCCAACTCATCTTACATCTTCCTTCCCTAGTCCTAGAATCAATCATATCTTAAAGCCATGGTGTCTCTGTTGGAAATGGTATGAGAAAACAAGACCTAGAAAATAGTTCTATTAGTTGCTACTGGAATATTATTGACATTAAGACTTCTTACTTTACAGAGCAAAGAAATACATTTATGTATACTAACCTGTGTATATGCCCATATGAGGGTCTTCAAGAAGGCTGTGGAAAATGCATATTATGGAAAACCTATGAAAATGTTTTTGTACAAAAAATAATCTAGTACCCAAATTCTATTTGTCCGTGAGATTTTGGAAGTCCCTTGTATTTATAAATGTTACCCTTTGTAACTACTTACATATCAAGCTAAACAAGACTGTTATTGCCAACCCTAATCCATGATCACATGGATCTTTCTGACTCCCTAATCTTGGTTATCTGTGAATTCCCATTGTAACAATAAGGCACCTGGATCCCATCATCTGTTACCAATTATATTAATTGTTGAATTACAGAATGTAAGTACAGTGGCTTCAGAGTGGTTAACCAACCCCATGTGAATTAAAGTACAGCACGTATGTATACTTTCTTATGGCTTTAATTTTACAGTTTTTACTAATTTGCAAAGTTACTTAAGCCAGAATTTTTTTCCCATCTAATTCAGTGAGGTGAATTAATAAATTCTTAATTAGTTACTATTTAGTCACTTAGTCACCAGTCTGGGATTTCCCCAAACATATATACACATGTACACACACACACCCCATATATTCATACATATATATATATTTAAATCATATACCTTAAAGTTCACTCTTTTCATTGTAAGTTTCTAAGGGTTTAGACAAGTGTATAATAGTTGGTGGCATGACAGTCTCGTATGGAATATTTTTACCACCTGAAAAGTTCCTTGTGCTTCACCTATTCAATCCTCCATCCCACTTCTCCACATCAAATATCTTTATAGTGTCAACATCATAGTGTAGTTTCACTACTTTTCCAAAAATCCCGTGTTTCAACTATTCAAACTTCCAACTGCCTCCTGAATCCCTCATGGCCCATGGGCCTTATATCACCTCTTGTTTTGCCTCTTGCAGAGAATCATATAACTGGAATCATGCAGAATGAGGTCTTTCCAGAGTGGCTTCTTTCATGTAGAAATAGGGATTTAAGATATATCTACTTTCATGTTTCTTCCTAGATCATTTCTTCTCAGCACTGAAGTGTTTCCCTGTGTACTATGACTTGTGACTTGTTCGTTCATTTACTTTTGGATGACATCATGGCTGCTCCTTGGCTTTGGCTATTATGAAAAAAAGGTACTATATATAAACATGGACATGTAGACTTGTGTGTGGGCATAAATCTTTAAATCAATTGTGTAAATATATGAGGATACAATTACTGAATACTATGATAAGACTGTATTTAGCTTTGTAAGAAATTGTCAAACTATCTTCCACAGTGGCTGTACCATTTTGCAATACTATAAGCAATAAATGAAAATTCCTATTACTTTGCATCTTTGTTAGCAACTTTGTTTTCTTTTTAGGTATTAGTTGTTCTAATGGGATTGTAGTGGTCTTTGTTGTTTTAGATTTTTTGCTATAAGGCGTGTGTGCTTGCCGGAGAGACAAAGAGACAGAAAGACAGAAAGCGGGAAATCACCTTCCTGGTGGGGGGATAGCCATGCCTCAATCCTTGGTTCTCCATTTTCCTCTTGAGATTTTGGGTGTGCATGCACATATGCCTGTTGTGTTTCAGGCTGCCAGGTCTGGGACTTTAAATGTGGTTGGCCATGTGGGAGTCCAGCAACATAACCATTATGCTATCTACTGGTCTTGCTCTTTGTTGTTTTAGTTTGCATTTTCCAATGGACAAATGATGTGTGCATCTTTTTATACACTTAATTTGGCATGTATATATCTTCTTTGGTGAAGTGTCTGTTCAAAACATTTGTTTATTTTTCAAATTTTTAAAAAATTATTTTATTTAACTTTATTATTTATTTATTTATTTATTTCAATTTGACCAGAGAGGGACAGAGTGAGAGAGAGAGGAAAAGTGAGAAAGCAAGCCACCAGGTCTGGGACTTGAACCATGGTGGGCCATGTGGGAGTCCAGCGCCCTTAGCCACCACGTCACCTGCAGGCCCCCAAACTGGGTTATCTTACTGTTGAGTTTTTAGTGTTCTTCATATTGGGTCATCAGAAAAGTCATGATGGGGAACCAGCAGTTAGCGTAATGGCTATGTCGCTGGACTCCCACGTAGTCGACCGCGGTTCGTGTCCCGGACCCAGTGGCTTAAAACTCATGTCGGGCGCGTGTGCGTGTGTGCCCAGGATCCCGAGAGGAGAATGGAGGAGAGGGGATTGCAGCGTGACCATCCCCCCTGGGGGGTGATTTCTCGCTTTCTGTCTCTATGTCTCTCTCTGTCTGTCTGGCGAGCACACGCGCCCTATAGTGAAAATCTCTCCAAAAAAAAAAAAAGAAAAGTCATGATGCATCTTTGCATAGAAAACTAGACAAATATCTCATAACTTTACTGATGACCCAATATTTTCTAAATACAAGTTCTTTTTCTGTTATGTGTTTTGCAAATATCTTCTTCTAGTCTGTGGCTTGTGTTTTCGGTCCCAACTGTATCTTTCACAAAGGCTTTTATTTTTTAAAAGTCCAGATACTTAAGTTTTTCTTTCCTGGATTTTTTATTTGTGTTATATCTAAAACCTCATCATCAAATTCAAGTTCACCTAGATTTCTTCTACTAGAAGATTTATAGCTTTTACTTTTTACATTTTGGCCTATGAACTCCATGGAGTTAATTTTTGTGTAACAAGTAAGCTTTGTGTCTAGGTTTCTTTTGCTCTTTTCCTACATGTGTACATCCAGTCATTTCAGTACTGGATGAAAGCGTTGAAAAGACTTTCTTTTGTATAGAGTATTGCACTTATGCATCTTTCAGAGCTAGTTGACTATATCGTGTGGATCTATTTTAGTTTCTCTGGTTTAAACAAAGTATATGCCTATTCTTTTGCCAGTATCATGCTATCTTCATAGCTTTCTAGGAAGTCTTGAAATCAGGTAGTATTCAACCTGACATCTCCAAGTCCAAGGAAATTCATTGGTTTTTAAGTTTAATTTGCCTTTATTTGAGAGTGGGCATGTGCTTCAGGTTTTATTGATAATTCAGGTTCCCAAGCTATCCTTGTTTAAATTGTTAGCAGAAGGAAAACAAATTGTGTTTCAATTTCCCCATGATAAAATGAGAAAATTCCAATAAGCTGTCTTTATGAGTCCTTCTGGCCTAAATATTAAATCTAAGATTCAAAATCCTCTGTTTAGAATAAAGTCAAATGACAATACACCAATTCTCCCTGGTTCTATCCAGATTTTGGGGAGTCTTCTGTCCTCACCATATAGCTATCGAGCTTCCTCTGGCCTACAACAGCCTACAGCCCATGTTAAAAGCTACAGTTTTCTATTATTTTGGAGACAAACTATAGCATTGTACCATGTCAGAGCAGGAAGTAGCATCAATTCACTAGTCCACATACCTATGGAAGATAAGCAGCTTTTCTTCAAACTACCATTTGTAAATATTTTATGCTTCACCACTCCCACCATTACTAGCTATTACTTCTTGAGCTCTTACTCTTTGCAAAGAAGCTTTGTATACCTTACCAGCATTATCTTATTTATTCTGTATATTGACCTTCTAAGTTTGATATTTTTCTATTTTATTCATGTGTGGATTTTCATTTTGAGGGAATTAGAGGTTTACCTATGTACCGTTTAGGTGTGGATGACCTGGAATTTGAGTTCAGATCTGTGACACTACAAGGTTTGGGATTCTTCTCATTATTAAACTGTACTTATATGAGCTTGTGGTTGGATTAAATGATCACGCAATTATTTGCAACTTTCAGAGAATATCTTTTCATGTGATTTATATTTACATTTTATAACTCTAAAGATTCCTAGGCTAGAAATACTAACCTTAGTAACCAAATCAATAGAACATTGTTTTCTTGCCAGTATTGCTTGATGATCCTGAACTAAAATGTCAAGAGAAAGGGGTCGTGGCCCAAGTCCTCAAAGCAGCTGTGTGACCTTCAGCAAGTCACATTTGGATGTTACCAACCACCTTGCAGATACCGTTCTAAGTGCTTTATTTATATTAGTTCGTTTTCTCTCCTCTCTGATAAATTTTAACAAGTATATTGTTAATGATGCAATTTTACAGTTGAGAGAACCGAGACGCCGAACAGCTAAACAACTTGTCCAAAGCACACGACATTTTCTGACCTTGTCAGAAATGTGAAATTGGGTAGCATGACCCCAGAACTCATGTTCTGTCCACGATACAATGCTATTTCTTATGTGTACCAATTTATTACTAAACACTTCTTTATCCAAAACCAAAACCAAGAACCTACTGCGCTGTTGTGTTAGATGAAGAAAAGAACTGTGGTCCTTTCACCATGGAGCATATTGTCTTCTAGGCATTCCATGCTAGAAGGCAGTCCCAGCATCAGTAACTGGGCTAGGGAGCTTTATAGGCTTTTTATTTTTTTGAGGGGTGCAGGGGAAGTTTTTGCTATAGGGCTCATGCACTCACCAGAAAGAGAGGGACAGAGACAGAAAGCGAGAAATCACCCCCGCCCCCAGGAGGGATGGCCATGTGGCAATCCCTTTACTCCATTCTCCTCTGGGGATCTTGGGCATGCATGCACACACACCCAGCATGAGTTTAAGCCACTGGGTCCGGGACTCTCTAACTGCGGTGGACTACATGGGAGTCCAGCGACATAGCCATTACACCAACTGCTGGTCCCTAGGGAGCTTTCTAGAAATGGACGCCCTGATCCTCACCTGAGACATACCAAATCTTACGGACATTAACACTTCAGAAGTACCAATTTAGGATGCTAGGACACTAGACTATAGATTGAGGAACTTTGTTTATTCCTCTGGAACTTAGTCTGCACCTGTACCAGGAAGAGTGTGTGCCTAGGGAATAGCTAAGTCATCTCAGCTGTAATATTCCTTATCGGGATCCTCTAGATCCCACTGCAGGACACTGCGGAGTGGGAGTGACCAGGGAAATTCATGCCTGTAAACTTCTAACCCCAAGGTGTGGGCTCTTGTGGGTGAGAGAGCCAGTGCCTTCTGCAATAGAAATCAAACATCGGTGCTGGGCTTCCTTCATTCTCTGTGTTCTGCAGGGGCTGGGGAGATTAGATTGTGGCCCAGCGAGCTAGATATTGCCTCCAGACAATTTATATGGCTTTTATATTTATTTAGAGAGCAGGAGGCTTAGCCCAGCGCCTGCTGTAGGAGCAGTGACAGGAGAATTTAAAAGGGCTGTTTCATTAATTTTGGAGGGAATTTATTGCTGACAAAAGACTGCATTATTGATGGTTGGAAGGCAGCGCTTGCCTTGTCTCCGAGGAGCTGCGCGGGAGAGAGCCGCCCCCGCAATGCCTGCAGCCTCAGAGCTGCTGCTGAGGGAAGCCCTTCCTGGGGGAGGAGGGAATCATTCTGGCAGGGCGCCCGACCTGGGATGGCACAGCCTCCATCAGACTGTACTGCTGCAATCTCTGAGCGGCAAGGACACTTAGAGGTCGGCCAGCTCCAGATCTCTCACTGCACAGATGGGGTCCTTTACACCCAGAGAGGGAAAGTGATTTACCTCCAGATCTAGTCAGAAATCAGGTAGGAAGCACGGACAGCTGCATGGCTTCGTTGCTCTCCTTTTCCTTTTTTTTTCTTTTGAATTAAAATTGCTTCCAAAATGACAGCAGCAGGATGTGTGTGGGCAGCTTTCTGTGTGTTCTTTCCACAGCACTGAACTGTGTTTCTCAAATAATGACAATAACATCATATTTTTACAGACTTCAGATCATGTAAAATGGGATTTCTTTCACACACATCCCTTTGAAGTGTGAGAAACGAAAGGGCCTCTGGAGCACTAATGGTTTTTCGCCATTTGGGACTGGGCCAGATTCTTTGCACATCTTCTCGGATGCCAACATCAATTTTGTGAGGTGGGTGTTACAATTCTCATTTGTAAAGACTCAGTATAATAAAGGAGCTTGTTCAAGGTCTCAGGGAATGTAAGTGGAGATAGAATTCTCCACTTTGGTGTGCTTTTTCAGCCATCATATGAACTTCTGGAAGTTTAATTCTAGTGTTGCAGCATAAGCTTCTAGAAGCAAGAGGTTCCAATCTGAACTCTAGAAGGTGGGAGAATGGACCTCTCTGTTAGAAATGGAGCGAGAAGCCGTGACCGATGACTGCCATGAAACCAACAGATGACACTAATATCTATGAACCAGATGAACTTTGGGAACACCTAAACAGCTCTCAGAAATCTCAAAACTCAGGCTCACAATAAAGAGTGTGTGCAGGAGAGAGAGAGGCTTAGCTGATGTCATGACAGAAGCAACTGCCTTAGTTCTCACTTTCCTTTGCTAAGACAGAATGTGTCAATACAGTCTAGAAATGGGCTGGGAGTAGAATTATGATCTAATTTTTCCTATGAGCAAATTACTTTCTAGCTTTAAGACTGTAGTCATTTGATCATTTAGAAGATAAGAAATGTGACTGCTCTGTGGGGCTGATTCCTAAGTCACTGGATTTGAAAGCAATCTTAGATCTCCCAAGACCATCTAAATCAAATCCCTGATTTGGAAGATGAGGACTGAGCCCAGAGAAGGAAGAGAGTGCTGCAAAAGCTGGTGGCAGAACCCAGGCTTAGATGCATGTTGCCCAATATGCTGTGCATAGAGTTCTCTTTACCATGCTAAGTGGCTTCTTTATGATTCTTTATAGTATATATGTTACATGTCTACATACATTTGTATTATACAGTAGCCCCCCCTTATCCACACTTTCACCTTCTGTGGTTTCGGTTACCCAAACCAACTGTAGTCAGAAAATTCTGGAAATAAACAAGTCAAAGGTTTTTAAATTGTATGCCCTTTTGTGTGTGTGACATCTTGCACCATCCAGCTCCATCCATTCTGGAAGTGAATCATTCCTTTGTCAGTGCCCATGCTATATAAGCTGCCCATCCACTAGTCACTTAACAGGCAGTTCAGTTTTCAGACCAATCATAGCCGTATCTCAGTGCCTGTGTTCAAGTTATCTTTATCTTTTTCAGTAATGGCCCCAGAGTGCATTAGTAGAGATATCGGCGATTTGGATATGCCAAAGCATATAAGTGCTTGCTGTAACTGAAAAGGTGAAAGTTCTCAGACAAGAGGCTAAAACAAAAACCATTCAAATAGTGAAGGAAGAAGTGGAATCATCTCTGTTTGCAGATGGCATGATTATATATACATAGAAAACCCAAAAGAATCCACAGAAAAAACCCTCTTGGAAATGATAAATGAATACAGTAAAGTGGCAGGACACAAAATCAACACACAAAATTCTATAGCATTTCTATACATCAACAGTGAACAGACTGAAGTAGAATTGGAGAAAGAAATTCCATTTAAAATAGCCACAAAGGAAATAAGATACCTAGGAATAAACCTAAACAAAGAAGTCAAAAACCTCTACAAGGTCGAATAACAATAAAATTTGTCTGGAATCATAACCTCAACCCCTTGAATAAGACCTCAACAATAGACAAGTAAAATTACTTCAGGTTAAAAAGCTTCTGCACAGCAAAAGAAATAATAATTAAAATGAAGAGACAGCCCTTGGAATGGGAGAACATATTTTCAAACTATGCCCCAGATCAGAAACTGATAACCAGAATATGCAGTGAACTCAGCAGTTTACCTCAAAAAAATGAATCAGTTCAATAAGAAGATGAAAAAAAAGAACGGAACAAACAATTCTCTAGGGAAGACACACAAATAGTCAAAAATCGTATGAAAAAAAATGGCCATCATCCCTTATCATAAGGGAGATGCAAATCAAAACCACAATGAGATATCATCTAACCCCAGTCAGAATGGCTAAGACTAAAAAAAAACAAAGAATGACAAGTGCTGGTTGGCAAGGCTGTGGTAAAAAGGGGACTCTCGGGACCAGCAGATGGCATAATGGTTACATCACTGAACTACCATGTAGTTGAAAGTGGTTTGAATCCTGGACCTACCAAAATAAAACTCACACTGGGTGCTTGTGTGTGTGTGTGGGTGTGTGTGTGCCCAAAAGCCTGAGAGGAAAATGGAGAAGAGATTGCAGCCTAGCCATTCCCCCTAGGGACTGATTTCTTGTTTTCTGTCTCTCCAGCAAGCGCATACAACCTGTAGCAAAAATTCTCTCTAATAAAAAAGGGGGAAAAAAAGAAAAGGAAACTCTCCTACACTGTTGATGGGAATGTAAATTAGTACAATTACTATCGACAACTGATATGAAGATTCTTCAAAAACCTACAAATAGAATTGCTATACAATCTGATCATTTCACTCCTGGGTTTCTATCAAAGCATGGGAATATAAGTACTTGTACATCTATATTTATCCATCATTATTCTCAATTGCTAAACATGGAATCAAATCCCAAATCCCAGAACAGATACATGGATTGAAAAAATGTGTCACATATATGCTGGAGAAAACTACTCAGCCATAAAAACACTGGGACCCTGGCATTTGATCAAAAGTGGATAAATATGGAAAACTTAATGCTGAGTAAAGCAAGTCAGACTGTGAAAGTGAAACATTGTATGTTCCCACTTAATATATACCAAATATCTGTACTCTGTGACAGAAACTAAAAGATTGGAAGAGATAAAGGCATGGAAAGCAACTGTAGATAGCAGAGAAAAATATAAAGAAGCAAAATCATTTAACAAACATGGAAAATTATCTAGTGATAAAGACATGGTATTATCTTTGACTGGCCAATGTATTCATGCTGGAAAAAATCCATTTTGTATGCTGTAAAGATGTACAATGATTGAATGTAAATAAAATAAGAAAACAAAAGAAAGAAGAAAATTGTACATGCTGAAGTTACTGTGGATTGACAGAAGAGTAAGCTACTTAGATCGCATTCCTATAACTTTTATTATAGTTTATTGTCATAATTGTTCTATTTCAAGTTGCAAATCTGTTGTTGTTCCTAATTCATAAATTAAACTTTATCATAGGTATATATGTGTAAGAAAAAACAGCATATGTAGGGTTTGGTACCATATACAGTTTCAAGCCGGGGATCTTGGAAGGTATTCTCTGTGCATAAGGTGGGACAACTAAATTCATGATGTATACAGTATATCCATACATACTTGGTACATGTCTTTCAAACTATAGGGAGTAATGACCTAGCTTGAATGTGTTGAAAACAAAGTACTGCAAACGTTCTAAAATGTCCCACTGTAGGAACTTAATTAGAGAAAGTTAAAACAATTGTAGTAAATAGAATTGTGCTTAGAGTACAGCTGTGCTTGTTCTTTCTAGTTAAGGGCTTTTTGCAAGCAGACTTGAGATAATTAGATTTTGGAGGGTGAAGGTCAAAGAACAGGAGTAGAGAAATATTAGCACTCAGAAGTCCTCAGTGTTTTAGGAAAAACAGCCTGGATAGAATTGCGCATTAGTTAACAAAAACAACTAAATTGCATAAGGTAATTTAGTGTGAAAATCCCTCGCTGATCTGCTTTAATAATGGGAAAATATCTTACTAGGAGTCAAAAGACTCATGATCAAGGTGTATTCTTCAGGAGGGCCTTTGCGATCTATCTGTAGAATTAGGAAGTCAGAATGGATTTTAAGGGGCTCATGGCAGTACCTGACTACTGTGTTGCAGTTCTCTCGTGTTATATATTTTTCAATGTGTATTTATTCAGTCAGCCATTATTTAGCAAATATTTCTTGACCGTCTTTTACAAGTTAGGTATTATGAGCTAGGTATTACAAGAATATTGTAGTGAATCAGGTATCAAACTCCTTCAGCAACGCAAAATCTTCTCAGAATATTCTTAATTGTTATGCAATTTAAGTGCGCCCTTTGGTCTAGACATTAGCAGACTGTCCTCCCATCCAAAGTCAGACATTGGATAATAATTCTATATTATACTAAGGAATTCAGAAGATTTGGCAATAAGAACAGAAGAACCGCAAGAGATCAAGGGCCAAGATTTTCCACGGAAAATATGATCAAAGGGGAAAATCAACTGTTTACATGGGGGAGGGGGTAAGTAAGCACCTATCAGGGGCCCCCTGAGAGGGAAACAGATTCAAATGGCAAAATGAAATGGGACACAATCAGCACTGCTCTTCAGAGTGTAGTTTGAGGTCACGACTACAGAATTACCTGTGAGGGGATGAAATGCAGAGTATAGGGCTCCAGTTTCAATTCTCTGGCATGGAAGCCTAGAAACAGGGATAGATAACTAGCAAAAGTGACAAGTACCCGAGATGTTTCTTATGCAAATCAAAGTCTAAACTCCACTGAGCTAGGGAATTATACACATTGTAAATAATTGGGAAAAAAAAAAAACATGAACAATGACATTTATACAATTTAATGAGTAAAACATCTGATGAATCTTTATTACTAAAATTCAGAAAAACAACTTAAGTATAAGCAACATAGCACCCGTGCATTTTCCATTTTTAGTTTGTAGAACAAGTATTGATTGGAATGCTTGATCATGTACACACAATATATATTGGTCTGATTTATGCCCTGCTAGGAAAAGCTATTAGAAATGAATTCTCTGACCTCTATGTTTTTTCCACTTATTTAAAAAACTTGAATGTCTTGGAAGGATAGAAAATAGGTTAAAAGTAGACATTACTTTTTAATATTTTTAATTTTTAATTAATTAATTTACATTAATTCACTGAGCATTATCACAGTATACAAAATGTGATTTCCCATTCAGAATATACTGTGTAGTGGCTTAATCATACATGTTATCATCAATAATTTTCCATTTCTAGTTTCATATATATATATATATATATGTGTGTGTGTGTGTGTGTATATATATATATATATATGTATCTCCCCCTATTTCTCACACTGCTTTTCTTGAATATAAAATCTTATTTGTCTGAACACAACATACAGTTTTTCCTTTTCATGTGGTTCTAATAATTAATATAAAAATGATTTAATAGTGCTTAGAGAAAAATATCAGATATCAGTAGAAGACTTTTTCAAATTGATTGCCCATACACATATATTAGGAAAAAAGAGATAATCAAAAAGAAATTAGTTCTTAAAATGATTTATTTGAATGAGCTTGAAAAGGCTTGCTTTTTGCCCCTTCCCTAGGCAAGCCCATTCCTTATTCTTTCACAAGGTGGTGCTATAAATGTGACTTCTCTTTACTGACTGAAAAGTAAGATGCCTTCGGTACAGTTTGGAATAATTGAAAGTTTAGCCTGACATCTATTTTATTTTATTTTATCTTATCTTATTTTATTTATTTAGTTTTGCCAGTTAGCACTTGTCAGTGACTTTCTGATCACTTGCTACTGAGCACAAGAGGCCATACAAGAAATGATCCAGAGGAAAATACAATACACACCTTGCTCTCAAAGCAGGGAGTGTAATCTTTGCTATACTTGCCTGTGTATCTCAAAGTGACAAATCTCTACTTACAATCCCCACAAACGCAATAATGGGGTCAAAACACAAGAACAAAATATTCTCACTGTGTTTGATCCATTGAGTATTAAGGCTGGTTTCCTTTCTTCCTTTTTCTTTCTTTTTTTCGTTTCTTTCTTTCTCAGTTTTAAATTCTCCAATTTACAGAACCTGATACAAGGACAGTTTAAAAAGTTTGTGGAAAAATGAATTTATGTAACAGTTTATTCGATGTGAAGAAATTTGACAGTCTGAACCAGCTGGTGGTACGTGGTTAAGGCAGGTGGATGTGTAATTTGAGTCCCTGACACAGTGGCCTGAAAAACATGCATGAATGCTCAAAATCCTGAGAGGAAAATGGAGGAGGAGGCATCAGAGCATAGCCATTGCCCCTAGGAGGTGATTTCTTACTCTCTCTTGTCTTTCTTTTTCTGTTGAGTGTATGTGGTCTTGTAGCAAATTGAACAAACAAACACACACATACATACAAAGAAGTTTAGAAATTCATGTGTATTTTTTCATAAGATCTATTTTACATGAACTTCCTCAAGACTACTTATAGTTAATAGTGTTAGATTTGTGAAATTCTAGATTAATGTGGTACTTTGGGAATTTGTGATAGGATGATTGAATTGTCTTAAGTAGAATGTCATTATTTACATTTTTGTTCATGAATATGTGAATTTTTTATGTAAAGTCACCATTGTGATGTATACTATATATATGTATGTATATATGTGTGTGTATACATACACATATATGTATATGTACATGTGTGTATACACACTATACATATATGTATGTATACATATATACACACATACACACACGTGTGTATACACACATATATATGTGTGTATATATGTATACATTCATACATATATACATATACACATATATATATGTATTTTTAAAGAGAACTTTACATTTTTCCATCTTCCAAATGTTTCTTCCACTGGCATCTCACACCCACCCTCCACCACTCACTCTCTAAGGAAAAAGAAAAAGAATATGTGTATGTATTTCTGGTTATTTAAATTAATTATCTTACATAGAATTTTTTAGTCCTCTCAGAAAAGTATATTTATTCTGATTATTTGAATTATTCATGGGAAAATCATTTGCTTTTATGAGATATGATAAAATCTATAGGAAAGTCAGAATTAATGCGATTTATTGCATGAAACTGTTTTATTTCTTTACTTTCTAATTTTTTTTTTCTATTTCTTTTTGCCTAATCTTGGGAAATTTAATTTTTTTTTTTGGAGAGGTTTTTGCTAGCCAGACAGACAGAGAGAGACAGAGAGATAGAAAGCGAGAAATCACCCCCCAGGGTGGATGGCCATGCCGCAATCCCTTCTCCTCCACTCTCCTCTCGGGATCTTGGGCACGCACACACACGCGCCTGGCATGAGTTTAAGCCACTGGGTCCGAGACGCAAACCATGGTTGGGACCGTGGGAGTCCAGCGACATAGCCATTACGTTAACTGCTGGTCCTAAGGGAAATTTAATTTTTAATGCTAATAAAATTTTTCCTTTTGTGGTAGTGGCAACTCATATATATATATATATATATATATATATATATATATATATGTATGTACCCATGTGGCATTGTGTTCATTAGTACAAAACTTGCCTCTAGAAACTGAAATATAAGTTAAACTTTACCAATAGCAGAATGTTTAGGAATGGAAGGAGGTTTAGAGTTGGTTGTCCAATAGGTATGTGTATCTGTGTGTGTGTGTGTGTGTATAATATAAAATTATATATATATGTGTACGTGTGTGTGTGTATTTTGTCTACCTAATTCATGGTACAGAAGCCTAAAGCCCTAGGAATATCTCCAGTGATAAGAATTTCTTTTTTTAATTAATAATGAGTCTCCTTTGAAAAACATTCCTGAGTTTATGCTTATAAGATGACTCTTGAGGAGTGCCTACATAGCTTCAGGATGGAGGCTGGTTGAAGAAAACCAACCTCAGGGTTAGGGGGTTAGAACAATCAGCCCTAACTCGATCCTCCAAGGAAGGCAGGAATCTGGAGATAGAGTTTAAAGGTCAATGTTTAAATTAATCATGTCTGTGTTACAAACATACACACACACACACACACAAAAAAAAAAAAAACTGAAAAAAGCTGTTCAAACAAGGCCAAGGGAGCTTCCCATTGGTAAACACCCATGTGCTGGGAGAGTGGTACACTTGGAAAGCTTGTGGGAGCTTTGCATATCCCCTCTCCTCAGCACCTTGCCCTATGCATCTCTTTCACTTGGCAGTTCCTGAATTGCATTCTTTATAATGAAACTATACTTGCGGAATCAGCAGGTGGAATAGTGGTTTTGACACTGGTCTCCACATGACAGACCGCAGTTTGAGTCCCGGAGCTGGCGGCTTGAAACTTGTGCTGGATGTGTGTGTGTGTGTGTGTGTGTGTGTGTGTGTCCAGAATCCTGAGAGAACAGAGAAGGGGTTGTGGCATGGCTGTCCCCACTGGGGGATGATTTTTCATTTCCTGTCTTTCTATCTTTCTGTTTCTCTCTCTCTGGTGAGCACATGCACCTTATAGCAAAAATGTTTCAAAAACTAACCAACGAACAAATTGTAAGTGTAGTGCTTTTCTGAATTCTAGTAAATTACTGAATCTAAGGGAGGGTTTTAATTGGCCAAGCAGAAGTGCAGGTAGACTGAAGGTGGCACTGTAATTGGCATCCAAAGTGGGAACAGTCCTATAGAACTGAGCCCTTAACTTGAGGAATCTATGATAACTCCGGGTACTTGGTTTCAGAACTAAATTAAGTTCTTAGACACTCGGGTAGTGTTGGAAAATTGGAAAGCTGGTTGTTATTAGAAAAACCAAACACTGGGTCCAGCAGTTAACGTAATGGCTATGTGGCTGAACTCCCATGTAGTCGACCGCAGTTGTTGTCCTGGACCTGGTGGCTTGTACTCACACTGGCGCATGTGCGTGCATGCCCAAGATCCCAAGAGGAGAATGGAGGAGAAGGGATTGCGGTGTGGCCACCCCCCCCCCGGGGGGTGATTTCTCGCTGTCTATCTCTCTGTCTCTCTCTGTCTTTCTAGCGAGTGCACACGCCCTATAGCAAAAACCTCTTAAAAAAAAAGAAAAACCAAACACTCATTTTCAGTCTTCCCAACACTGATGTAAAGGTTAAATCTAAGACATGGTAAGTGGAATACCTAAAATCATGCTCTAAACTATAGTGGAAGGTAGCAAAGCCCAGGAAACTCCAGTCTTCTTGACTATAAGTGGATCTTTTCTGTAGAGCTTACTGCAGCTATACATTCATGTGTGTATCTACTTTCTTTTTTATTATTATTATTTTTATTTCAATTTATTTATTTGCATTTGTTCACTGTACATCATTACAGCATACAAAATGAGATTTTCCATCTAGAGTACACTGTATATTGTTTCAATCGAGTACATCAGCAAACATGTTGTCAGCAAATGATCTTCCATTTCTTGTTTTCTGTATGTTTTGCTTTTCCTCCCCCACCCTTGATTCCCTGTCTCTTACCCTCTGCCATCTCCCACTCTCCTCCTTCACTGTCTCTGGTATCTATGTTTGCTTTCTATACTGTTTCCCTCCCACATTTTATTGAATCACCAAAGACCCTAATAGCAAATACTCTCATAGTAAACACAGGTGACACACACACAAGTCTAACTTTACGCATTCTATAAAGTAGCACCTAACTGGGGCTACATATCCTACTGCAGTCATTGAATAGATATATTTTTTTCCTAAAACTTTTTTTTTCCAAAAATTTTTTTTTTTTTTTTTTTTTTTTTGGTAACTCAGTGTACATTCCTTCCCTAAGCATCATCACAGCACACAAAATGTGATCTCCCATCCGGTACACACTGCATAGTGATTCAATCATGCACATTATAAAAAAATTTCCATTTCTAGTTCCTAGAATTATTTCCACCCCTCTTTCTGACTCTCTGTCCCTTTCAATTCACTAGTAGCATCTACTCTTCTGTAGAGGAGAAGAATTTGGATGAGGAGGAAAATTGCAAGGGAGTAAGAATTATCCACACTAAACTACCTACTTTAACAAAGACTTGAGAAAAATCAAATAATTATGCTGCATCTTCATATCATCAGTAAACCTTCTAAGGTGTCCAAAGAAACTAGTGAGTTCTAATTTTGGAAAATACCTCTCGTAAAAGTAAAAGTAAATATTTAAGAGGAGTAGACCAGAATTTATGATAACACCTTACATTTCAATGAGATTTGGGAATGTAATTTTACAAGGTCTTATCTGTTATCTGGTTTGATATTAATAACACCATAAACTTAAATGGTGGTATACATTCTGGCAGGTGAAGAAATGGGTTTGGGGATGTTGTGAAGTAATCTACCCAAGATGAAGATTTTTGAGTGGTGAACCAAGGTTGTAATCATGGGTTTCGGTTAATGCTACCTCTCTGAGTCATAGATAATGTCCACTGTACTATGATCCCTGCCACAAACATTTACTGAGGGTCAGCTCTGCATTGTACACTGTATGGTAGGGCTGTGAAGATGAATGAAGTACAGTCTCAATCTTCAAATGGTTTGTCTCATGTAGGTAATAGACACATAGAACCTTAGAATAGCACACTTTCTTGTGTTTGAGCTGTAAGCTGTATGATTTATTCAAACAGGACATCTACTAAATTTTTGAAGGTCTTGCTGCCAATTTCACTAGTAACACTGATTTGCAGAACCATAAGCATGTTGAGTTCCATTCTAACACTGAGTTGCTCTCGCATGTTCCTAACTTCTCTACACTTTCATCTGGGTCTTGGCCTTTCTTTCCTCTCTACCCACGCTTACTGGCCAGTGACAGCGACAGGCTGTCACTGTTGGCAGCTTTTGTGGACTATGCCTTTGTGGTTGTTATTGAAGGAGCCCACACACTGCAATTGTATCTGCCAGGTCACCTAAGTTAAAGCTAAACAGAGGGTAGAGGCTATTATTCAGGCAATTGAAGTGAAATAAAGCGCTTTATTGTCAGGCAATTTTGCTTCTTTCACTGCTTTGTTCTGGCTTTGGGGACAGTTTGAACTGAGTTTCTGAGAGAGCCCAAGGTACCTTTGTGGAACTACCAGCTGTTCTTCCATTTTTTTCTCTTATGCCATCTGTAACTAGGGAAGAAAAAAAAAAGCCTGTTTTTAGGTGTATTGTAGATGGGAATAAGGAAGATATGAAAGTATTTGCTGCACCAGGCTGGCCCCTATTTTTGCCCTTGCGTTAACAAGGTCAGCCTGTTTCATTATTATAGAAAAGCACTGTAGTATAGTTATAGTCTACTCAGCGAGAAGTAAGACACCCAGACATGGCAGAATTTATGGACGTTTATTGATTAAGCCAGCAGCACACAGGGGGACTCATGTCTCTCAAAACCCCACAGCCCCATGTGAAAGGAGAAGGGAGCTTATACAGGCCAAAAATTCAGTCTTTTCCAGGATGGTGTGATGATTCACAAGGACAAGGTGCAGTGGGCTTGGAAGGGTAGGGGGTTGGGTTTACAATGTAAAAGCACATGACAGAAGCAGAAAAAAGCAGATGAATCATCCGTAAGGGTATGTTCCATCTCTACCTAAATACAGTGAATCTTAGTGGTTTTCATGGCTCAGGGCAAGGGGTCTGGTGAAGACTGATGATTATATCACTAAGGAACATCTTAGGGTAGGGAGTTTCAGGTTATATAGCAAAGACAGTAGGTGTGTTAATCACTCTGTTTACTCTGGGCAAAAGGAGAAAGCAAATTTCCAATATAGAGAGGAGTTCAAAATGGAAGTCTACTCAGTATACATTCCTAAGCATATTGGTATAATAACACTAAGGCATCTTTTCAACATTTTACAGAGGATGATTTATGTTACTTTTATTTATTTCAAACAACATTTATGGGAGACTTGTTATCAAAATTCCATGCTATGAGAAATGTGGAGAGGAGTAAGGAAATCTATTAGGTGGGTGCAAAAGTAATTGCGATTTTAGATCATGAATTTTAAATCATTATATCTAGGCTCAAACACATCTTTATTTATCAAAATAGAAACCATTATTATTAATACACTTTTGTCAATGACAAGGTTGTTTATTCCTATAGTGTAAAATATCCATGCTTTGGGATTCAACAAACTCTTGGAAAAAAAAAAAATCTTCTGCATCCTGTTGGTATGGAAGCATTTTCCCTGTAAAAAGTTGGGGAGATGTTTAAAGAAATAGTAGTTGGCTGGTGAGAGGTCCCATGAAGAGGGCAGACAAGGCAAAATTGTGTAGCCCAATTCTTTCAACTTCTGAAGCATCGGTTGTGTGGCATGTGGTCAGGTGTTGTGGGGGAGAGTCGGACCCTTTGTGTTGACCAATGCCAGCTGCACATGTTGCAGTTTTTGGTGCATCTCGATTTGCTGAACATCCTTCTCAGAGGTAATGTTTTCACCAGGATTCAGGCCATTTCCTTAAAGCTTGTAGTAGAGCAAACCCCACCAAACAGTGACCACGACCTTTTTTTGGTACAAGTTTGGATTTGGGAAGTGCTTGAAGATTCTTCTTGGTCCAACCACTGAGCTAGTCATCTCCAGTTGTCATATAAAATCCAGTTTTTGACACATATCACAATCCATTTGCAAAATGGTTCATTATTATTGCATGGAACAAAAGTAGATGACACTTTAAAATGATAATGTTTTTGATTTTTGGTCAGTTCATAAGACACCCACTTATTGCACTTTTTCAGCTTTCCAATTTGCTTTAAGTGTCAAATGACTGTAGAAAAGTCAACAGTGAGTTCTTTGGCAACTTCTCGTGTAGTTGTAAGAGGATAAGCTTCAACGGTGGCTCTGAATTGGCCATTGTCAACTTCCGATGGCCGGTCGCTATGCTCCTAATCTACAAGGCTCCATCTCCTTTGCAAAACTTCTTGAGACACAAGTGCACTGTACATTTGTTAGCCGTTCCTGGGCCAAGGCATTGTTGATATTGAGAGTTGTCTTGGCTGCTTTACAACCCATTTAAATTAGAATAAAAATGTTGCTTGATTTTGCTTTTTGTCTAACATCATTTCTGTAGTCTAAAATACGTATAAAATAAATAGTAATAAGTCACTAGCAGAAAAACATAAAGTGATAAATGTAAGTTAAAATGATGTATAACATAACATTTATTTAAGAAGGTACCCAACATCAAATGACAAATTTCAACAATGCAAAACTGCAATTACTTTTGATTCAGCGAAATAGGATTTCAGGGTATGAGAGAGAAAGAGGGAGAGAATATAATAATAGCGATTTAAGTAGTGTCCTATGGAGGAATTTAAAGGAAGTGAAGATTTCAATATGGTGGTGGTTGCAAAGCAAAAAACGCTTCAGGACTGAAGATTAATTCGAAGTGAGTCTTCACTGATCAGCAGAAAGTCAATAGAATAAGCATTGGGTTAGGAAAGTCATTTTAGTTTTAAGGTAACACCAGTTTATGTGAAATGACACTAGAAAAATAGAAATGAGACTCATTGTAGAGCTTTTGAAATGACCAAGAAATTACTAACCTATAGATAATAGGGAATTCAAAGGCTTTTGGTAGGTAGTAGACACGTGCATTTTAAATAAACTAATTTAACAAACTATGCAGGGTATCCTGGAAATGGAGTAACCAGAACAAAGAAAGTAAAACAATGTAGGACATTTTTCTTGAATAATTCTGTGGGGCTAGTCTGGATAGGTGAAGAAGAGTGGATTAACAGAATCTACCATCATTTCAAAACACATACTCAGGGTCCTGAATTTATGAAATTTAGAGGGGGAAAAAGGATGATCACATCCACAGAAATGGAAAATTTATAAGAAGGTGCTAATGTAAGGGGGAATGGTAGGTCTACAAAAAAACAAAGACTTCTGGTATCTTGCTGGTACCTGATTCTTCTCTGCAATCCTCTCTTGTCAGTAAGTATAACTTAGAGTAGTCCTTGAGTATTCTTGATTATAGATCCTCATGCCTCAGGTGGCAGGGTTAGTTCATACTCTAACTCATATGTTAAATACAGGGAGAAAATGTCTCCGCTTCTACTGGAGTTCATTGTCTGTTCTATCCCTTAGGTAAGTTTCAGTGCTAATGAAGCTGGGTGTAATGCACAGGTTTTGGTCATGGCGCTGAGTTTGCGTCTTGAATCAATTACAACATGACAATGAGAAAACTAAAGAAATAAATGTATGGCTCAGGGTTCTTAAAGGTTCACTAGCATAGTATATCTTTCTCCATGTATTTCACAATGTACCTGTCAATCATCAGTTGAACATACCGTAGAATTTCAGTAGAGTAATATTTTCTTTAGATAGGCTTCTGTTTCATGCAAGTTGTTTTCTCTTGAAATGTCAGGATGGTATTGTCATAAGACTATTTTTTCTTATGCATCCTTATACTGACAACTAGTTTTACCAAAAGTCTGTCACTCTAATTCATGCTTCTAAAATAAATCAGTTAGCGGAAGTCAAACTGGTTTGGTAGGACATTTACCAGAATGCTGAAACATTCCATTGTAGTCCCTATTGGAATTTGGGGACAATATGTGTTGGAGGAGCTGATGCTGCACTGGAAGTATGGAATTATAAACTGTTCCTATAATATATGAACTCTAGATTCCTAATTTCAGGAGGAAATGGACATAAAATACAGCCAACATAGCACTGTAAGGTCTTATGAGTGTTGTACTTGGGACTGATATCACAACAGAAGAATAGTTTTATGAGAGACCTGAGAGCTGTCTTAAATCCATAAAGGTCTATCACATGAACTTCGCAATTCAACACTACGGCTTACATCTAACAAATTATAGCCTGAATGGAGAGTTTTCTATTAGCGTGTCTTAGACTTGTAACAAAATATCTCAGTATATGTTGAATAATGCTGTGTTAAAGTAGCTGAACCTTAACTATTTACTGCTATGACTTTGGAAAAAAGTTCTACATTTATTAGGACTGACAGAGTTCTAAGGACTCTCATAAGCTGCCATGATTTGCTTGAGAAAATCGGGACATTCACAACTTTAACTGCAGGAACGGGCCAGTGCCTTGATCATCTTAATCTGTGGGTGTTTAAATTTCCCTTTAACTTCCACTGGAAAAGTTGTATCAATATGGTAGTTTAACAACTTCAGAAGGTGGTCATATAATTACCTACTGTTAGGTTAATAAACACCAACACATTTATGTTAAGTCAATCAATTCACATTTCCTTAACATTCTCCTGTCTTATTAAATATAAATTAAATGCATAGTTGGGAGACTTAACTGAAAACATTCTCCAGAATTTATATAGAAGGCCTGAATACAAAATATGTTAATGGTAGCTGGAGGCAGAGCAACTTTAATACTGTGATGTTTAGCAAAAAGCTTGTTGCTATGTTGGTGAGTAAAACCAGAGTGAAAGACAATTACACATCTCTATTAAGTGCACATTTTCTTATTCCATGAAAAAAAAATCAAAGGCATTATGGTGCTGCCATGGTAACAATGAGATTTTTTTTTTCCATCTATAATAACTACATGCAGATTTAGTAACGTTGATTTCATTTCACGTATTTCTGGGGCTATATTTCTGCCTAGTTGGTTCAAAAATTGTTAATGCAGTTTAAATTGAAGTAAATGTAAGATGCAATATTGAGAACTGAATTGTAGTTAAGAAACAGGCTACAACCAAAATAATAGAACAGCTAATGTTCAGAAAAGGGAAAAATAGTCAACACATTTAGTCCATTTATTTCTAAAGCATGAAATTTAAGAGAGAGAGGTTTTGTCTTGGCTATGGCATTTAGTAATCACAAATAGGTGTGGTCTGTTGAGATTTATCAGAATCCTGATTTCATACTAGAGACCCAGTGTCAGAAGAACAGTTGCATATTGACTTCTCTAAAGTGTATGAAGACTTTTTTAAATAAAAAATTAATTTAGGAGACAAGGTGGTGGCACATTGGTAACACAACTGTACCCACATAGAAAAGGTCCTCAGTTCACATCCTGGGAACTCCCTAAGTACTCTGGGTATCTGTGCATGCCTTTTATTGGAGCCCACTGAGACTGTGAGTGGATCAAGGCATTAAGAACCTGTTGTCGGTGCCTGTTTCTCTGTTTCTCTCTCTCATAGAAGAAATAAATGAATAAATTTAAAAAAATAACTTGACAAAGCAGTTTTCCATTTGTCTCTCTGAAAGTCTTTAACAGTATTTTCCTTAGCCACCACTACCTGATTCTCCTTTCTCTTCTCACTGTGGTTTCTAAAACTTCTCAGAAGAGGGGCCAGTAGATGGTGTGGTGGTTAAGGTGCTGGATTCCCACATGGCCAAACAGTGGTTCAAATCCCAGACCTGGTAGCTTGAAAATCACACCAGGCATTTGTGTGTAGGCCCAAAATCCCAGAAGGAGAACGGAAGAGAAAGCATTGCAGCATGGCCGTGTTGTCATGGTCACCCCCATCCAGAGGGTGATTTGTCACTTTCTGTCTGTCTCTCTCCAGCATAGACACATGTCCTATGACAAAAACCTAAAGAAAAAAAAATTTTGAAGGGAGGAGAATCAAAACTGATAGTGAGTACTGCTGGTTTTCCTCATAGATTTACATATCATTTATAGAACTAGATCTTTATCTCAAAAATTTTAGAAGTCTTGATAAAAGAAAATTAAAGAATACACAGTATTAGATTGATAATGATTCCAGGGACCATCAGGTGGCGTGGTGGTTAGGGCGCTGGGTACTCTCACATGTCCAACCAGAGTTTGAGTCCTGGACCTGGTGGCTTGCTTTCTCACTTTCCCTCTTTCTGCGTGTGTGTGTGTGTGTGCACGTGTGTGTGTGTGTGCACGTGTGTGTGTGTGTGCACGTGTGTGTGTGTGTGCATGTCTGGTCAAATTAAAATAAATGAATAAATAAATAAAATCAAGTAAATAATTTTTTTAAAAAAGATGTATATGATCCTTTTCCTCTTGTTTTCCTTATCCATGCCACTTTGGAAGTCGTTTGAAAGTAGAAAGGAAGATGAACCAACTTTAGTCAGGGATCCCAGTGAAGGTTACAACGTGGAGAAAGATTTTTGTCTTCCCTGTTGAACATATTATTCCGTAAGTTTTAGACACATGCTTTGAGATACTTGGAGAGTACAGATTGTTCTCCCCATGCTCCCACCAAATTAGTATATTGAAACTTGATCCTCACTATGACAGATTTGGAGGTAGGGCCTTTGGGGAGCTCCCTTCCAAAAGGCTCTGCTCTCATGTATAGGATTAGTGCCCTTCTAAAAGAGGCCCCAGAGCATTCCCTTGGGCCCTTCTACCATACGAGGACACAATGAGAAGACAGGAATCTCTGGAGCAGGAAACAGACTCTCACCAGGCACCGAGTCTATCAATGCCTTGGCCTTGGACTTTACAGACTCTGCAGCAGTGTGGAATAAGCTTCTGCTCTTTAGAAACCATCCAGTTTGTGCTATTTTATTATAGCAGCCTGAACAGAAGAAGACAAAACAGGTGACAAGTAGTGTACTTTTTATGTGGAGGGGTTATAGTTTCATTTTGAGTCATTATAGTTTTTTTCTTTATTATTATTATTATTATTTACACATTCAATCTCTACACATCATTTAGATTTTTAAAGAGACTTTACCCAACATAATATAAACCTCGGTTCAGTCCAGTTGAGAGTACTATACACTTCCTCATCAACAGATAATAAACCATGTCTGTGTCCCACACATCGTAACCCTGCATAGGCTGCAGATTCATCAAGGGTTAATAGAATCTCTGGGATTAAAAATGGATGCCCCAGTGTATTGCCTCAGTGTTATAAATATTATGAGCATTCTGCATTTTAGATCAACTAGAATTGTCAGGTGATAATGACCATACTGGTTTCAATGATTAGGTGACATGCCCTTAGTCTTACGGCAGGATAGGACCGCTGCTCATCTATTTTCTAAATTAAAGTTAAGACCTGAATATCAAAAGGAAAACCTAACAAGGAAGCAGGTAAAAACAGTAATATTGTTCAGACATAGGGCTTCTCTTCTGAGGATATAGTCATCTGCAATTTTATTTTTCTCTATATAGAATTACTGTGGATGTACGTGTTGACTTATGTGAATAATTGAACTGGTAATAGATAAGAAATGGCTGTACTGTGCAACATTAAAATGGTCCTTTCCCTCTTGTTTTCCTTCTCCATCCACTGTAGAAGTCAATTGCAAGTAGAAAGGAAGATGACTCAACATCTAAATGATACTAAGGGATCACGTGAAGGTTATGATAGACAATGTGGACAAAAGACTTTTGCCAGTAAGGTAGGATGTTGATTTTATCTAAAGTAGAACATTTTTGCAAGGGAAAACTCAGAAGAGACCATTTTTTGCATCAATCTCTCTGAAGAAAAGAGTGAGAACATACAAGTCATGTAGAAAAAGTAATAAAACTCTACAACACTATAAAGTAGAAGTGCAAACTCCTGAGTCTTTTTAATTATTATTTTAATTTATTTGTTTATGTATCTGTGTAGTTGATCAGAGAGAGACAGAGAGAGAGAAGGAAAGTGAAAAAGCAAGCTGCCAGGTCCGGAGCTCAAACCGTGGTCAGCCACGTGGGAGTCCAGCTGCCCTAACCACCATGCCACCTGCTGGCCCCAACTCCTGAGTCTTTATTTCCAATCTATTCAAGTTAATTTTATGACCTTGGGGTAAATCTCTATAGGTTTATGATTCTTAGGGGTCCATACGTGTGAAATGACTTCATTAAAATGTAATAACGTAAGGTGTCCTGAAGCTCTGGCATTCTATGGCATGGCCATCTGGTCTGGAGACACAGATGACTGTATAATGAATGGTTTTTGATATATTTCAGTTTTCTTTCATTTTACGTGACTGAATTCATTTATATTTTGCAAATGTCTTCATTTTTGATGCATGAGATTATTTTTTAATCATAACTTCACTATAGATTCTTTGCAAAGCACTTTTAGAAGATGGTAACGATGAATCAAAGTCATTCTGAGTTCATTAACTTGAAGCAAAAGTCATGTCTTCTTGTTAGAGTCTTCTTGTCTTTCCAGAGCCTGGAAAGTCACATGGCACCCGACTTATTTGACTTCTGTAATTCGGTATTCAGTGTACCCATCCACCCCACTTTCTGCACCCCAAGTTCCTCATGGGCAAGGTCATCTCTGAATGTCTCCCTTTTATTATCATGTATCTAATAATTAAAGATTACTAATGTTACCACATACACCTCTTCTTATTGATTTATTAGATATTCCTCTTATTAGAAAAAAAAAAGAACGATAAAGAGTGGGAATATGCCTTGCTTGACTAACAGGCAATGAAAGCAGGTCATTTAAACTCCTTCATGGAGGGAAGGCAACTCCTGTCCATATTCTCTCACCAGATGTCCAGGTGCACTCTTTTGTTCTGAGGTTTTGTTTGTTCATTTGCTTTTGTTTGTGAAACTTTTATGTATTTCATGAAACAGATATAGAAAAAGAGAGCATGAGAGAAAGAGAGGGACAAGCTCCCCATCAGGGGCATCAATCTGTGATGCAGTTCCGGCATCAGCCAATCCAGATCACAGGCATGCAAGTTCATGTCTGCTGTAACGAGGGAGGTCTTGGGACATGAACCTGGGACCTTCTTTTTCTGTTTTGTTAGAAGGTGTGTGCACTTGCCAGAGAGATAGAGAGGGAGGTAAAGTGTGAAAGCATCCCCCCAAAGAGTTGTAGTCATGCCACAATTTCTTCTCTTCTACTTCTCTATCCTCTCAGGATTTGGGGCACTTACACACACCCACCCTTCAAGACTCTGGGCCAGGATTCAAGCTGTTTGGTCAGCTATGTGAGATCCAGCTTCCTTAACCATGGTGCCACAGGGCTGGTCCAGAACCCAGGACCTACTACTTGTGGGGCTCCAACTTCACAGAATGTTGGGCTAGGCCTGCACCACTATCTGGCCCCTGAATTCTCATTTTGATGAGAGTTGTATGATGTCCAAATTTAAACTTTTCTCCCATCACAGAAATATTCTGAGATTTATATTTTATAGTGCAAGCCTCTATAATTTTTTCCTGGGAATATAGTTATTTTGAATATTTTAGTGCTTCTATACGTATCAGGTCAGTTATCAAGATCAGTGGTTTTTTGTGTTGCTTTTGTTTTATTTTTCCCCTTCTTCTAACCAATAAACAAGCAAAGGGGATGAGTAAGAAAGAATTGGAATAGACAATCATGCAGATAAAGGAGTTGAGAAGGCCAAGAAAAAGCAAGGACCTTGCCTGAGGTCATACACAAAATTAGTAATGAAACAGACACTACAATGAGGTGTCCTCATTCCAGTTTTAATGTTATTTGACTTATGTTACCTGAACTAATTTCGAGCCTCTGCTTCTGTGTCTACTGCTCCCATTGTCCTTTTCTTAGAAATAAATGGATCAATATTGAGAATTAAGAAAGCAATTTAATCTAGTATCAAAATTGAGGGGATTCGTTTTGATACAGGATCCAAAATGTACCTAGAGATGAAAGACATTACTCCGTCAGCAAGAGTAAACAGAATCACTACGAAAATGAAATTTTAAGAAATAATCATTATGCAGGACCAGCAGATGGCAAGTTGCTGGACTTCCACATTGTTAACCATGGTTCAAGTCTCAGATTGATGGCTTAATATTCATGCCAGGAACCTGTATGCATGTGCCCAAAATCCCAAGAAGAGAATGGAGAAGTGATTCTAGCATGCCCATCCCCTGTAGACAGTAATTTCTCACTTTCTGTCTCTCTCTGTCTCTCTGCTGAGCACACATTCCCTATAGCAAAAATCCAAAAAATAAGAAATAATCCTTATACTTTATAAAGTGCCTACTTTGTAGCAGCATTATTTTAATCACTTTACTTATTTCAACTTACTGAATCCTTACAGCAGCCTTGGCAGGCAGAAACTGTGATTAAACTATTAAACTATTACTGCTTTGGGAATGAAGAAACTCCTGCCCAAAAAGAATAAGTAACTTGCCTAAGGTCACATAACTGGTAAGTGCTTAAATAAGGATTTGAATCATTTGGTCTGCTCCAATGTACTCTTCCCTATTACACCTTGTTATCTCCCCAAATAATTATTTAATCTTTTTTGGCTTTCTTTTCTGTTTAGAGAAATTAAAAATACCAAAAAAGTACAATGCAGTAAAAGTATAATGTAGTAAATAAAGTTCTTCTTTCTGTAAAAAATCATTTTTGTGGGGCCAGAAGGTGGCATGGTGGCTGAGGCACTGGTCTCCTGTATGGTAGACTTCAGTTCGAGTCCTGGACCCACCAGCTTGAAACTCACGCTGGGCATGTGTGTGTGTATGTCCGGAATCCTAGAAGGAGAATTGAGGAGAAGGGATTGTGGCATGGACATCTCCCAGGGGAATGATTTCTTACTTTCTGTTTCTCAGGCAAGCACACATGCCCTGTAGTAAAAGTCTCTCAAAAAAAACCTTTTTTTTTTCCCCCATAGGGTGTGTGCATTCCTTGAGAGAGACAGAGAGAGAGAGAGAAAGGAAAAGTGAGTGAGAAATTCCCTCCCCCCCAGGGGATATGACCACACTGCAATCTCTTCTCCTCCATTCTCTTCTCAATATTTCAGACACATATGCACATGTGCCCAGCATGATTTTCAAGCCTCCAGGTCTGGGATGTAAACCGTACAGTCAGCCATGTGAGATTCATCCACCTCAACCTTCCTGCCATTCGCTGGCCCCAAAGTTCATCTTTGATCCCACTACCCAGAGATAACCACTGTTAAGATGGAGTTGTGCTGTTCCTTTACAAAATTAATTTATTATAAAACACACAGGCTTTTCCACAACTCTGTAATTCAAGGAATTTCCTTTAATTGAATATTACATTATGTTCAGAGGTAGAGATGCCTCACATTATTATGGGCTCTGTAAAATAAAGGGGGTGCTGTTTGAAGATGTACTCCCTGGTGCCGTAGCAGGACACTGAAGAGCTCCCGGCCCCTTCGGCATCCTGACAGGACATATATTAAATGAGCTTACGTAAACAAAGTGCTCACCATGGACAGACGGAAGCTTCTTGAGTATCTGGCTTACTTCCAAGTACTACCTAGAGTAGCTGCAGGTGGAGGTTAGTACTTAGAACTTGTGACACTCCCCAAATTAATGTGTCTTACATTTATCATCATAAAGTCCTTTAAGCTTTAAATGAAAGTAACTTTACGTATGCAATAATTCTATTGTCACCAATAACTTAAAGGTATTGAGAGTGAGTCCAAAAGCAGCCATTTAAAAGAGGACAACTTTTTTTGAATAACACAGAATAAGCAGCTTTCATCCCCTTGGCTCACTCTTCTGACTCTGTACAATAAAGGACCTGTTAGGAATATGCTACTTAAGAAATTTTCTCGAGTTGCCCATGATTAATTCCTGGGGAAAAAAGGTCAGTAGACAACTATGCAGAGAATCTTCTGGAATCAGATTTGAGTGCCTAAACGCTAAGTGTGGGTTTCATTATTTATTTTCTATGTCATTGTTTCACCAAGGAGAAAGTTTCAGGGCACACAAATGAGAATTTATATATTATTTAAGTCACTTTTTATATCTGAAAAATAATTTAATGCAAATATGCATAATCTTATGAACAGATGAAAAGGGGAAAGTGGTGATCTCAAATGCCAAACTCTTGGAGCCCTTGAAAACACATGTGGTTCAAACATTACAAATCAGTTTTTCTTTGCTATGTTTGTGATATTTCAAATTAATGCATTGTCTGTCTCTGATTTGCTTTACAATCTATTTTCAAGGAAACACTGATTTTAAGGAGTGTGTGTATGTGTGTGTTGTAATCCTCATATCACTGTTTTTACTTAGCTTTTAGTGAATTTCTAAATAATCTTTCACACAAAATCTTTTAGTTTTGAATTATTGGCAAACAGACAAAATTTCTGACATTTATTCTACAATTAAATCAAGTAATAATGCAATCATTGTGAGTTACATAATAGAAAAAGAAAATCAAAGTAACAAAACATTAAGAAAAGCTTTCTTTGTAAATGTCAATCTTGGCAAGATGAAATGCAAAAAAAGAAAAAGAAGAAACAGGAAAACAATTTATTAACTTTTTTTTGAAGGGATGGGTAAAAATGGGACCAGAGTATGTGCTAGAAGTTGGAAAGAAATAGAATCCACTCTAGTTAGGTAATGAAAAGAAACAAAGAAGAATGAGGACTAAACCATCAACTGAGATCTGCATAAAGTGGATTTAATTTTATGTGTATAAATTATATTTTATTGTAATAATATTTACTGTATAAATATTTTATTGTTATACAATTTTTATTTTATTATTGCCTTAATTATGGAAACATCCCAAAGTATTTGATAAAATGGTACTACTCTTTTTTTTAAAAATATTTTATTTAAATATTATTGCCTTAATTATGGAAACATCCCAAAGTATTTGATAAAATGGTACTACTCTTTTTTTAAAAAATATTTTATTTAAATTTATGTATTATTATTATTATTTAATTTGACCAGAAATAGACAGAGAGAGAGAATGTGAGAAAGCAAGCCACCATATCCAGGACTCGAACCATGGTCAGACATGTGGGAGTCCAGAACCTTAACCATGCCACCTGCCAGCCCTGGTACTACTCTCTATTTTAGGGACTAAGGAAAATTAATCACTAACACATTGATTAACTTGGCCCTATAATCATAGGGTAAAACAATTTTTGAAATTTGGGTCTCAAATTCTCTCTTGTTCACTCTTCACATCTTCTATTATAAATAACATGCTCTACTTGTCACAAAATCACAAGGTTGCAATTTATCCTTCTTGACATCCTGGTATCACTTGATACTAGGGAAGCACAAAATAAGCTCCAAATAAGGCTAACAGGACTGTTTTCATACTTGAAAATAAAATGACGTAAGACCTAGAGATGCCTTACAGACGTCTTTGTCCTCTGGAGTTAGAAGAGACTAAGCAGTCACTTAGCTCAGACAAAGGTGGAAAGAAATGGGGGAGATGAGGAAAAGGAACTGACTAGAAGATATTCAAAACACCTTTCAACCTTGAGTATCTATGGTTTCTCGAGTCTTCCTCTATTACTGTAGTTCTGTGGGTCTAAGAATAAATACAGTGCTAGAATGAGGGTAGAATCTGATTTTTTTTTCTTGCCAAGTCTTCAGGAAAGAAAATCATTCAGAATATAATAATTTTATTGACAACATTTTCTTTCTTTCTTTCTTTCTTTCTTTCTTTTTTTTTTGGCGAATGGTTGTGATGTGTAATTCTTAGGCAGGTAAAATCACATCCCCAACCTAGATGCAGTAAAACTGGAATTGGAACTTACTGTCACCAGTAAAGCTCTGCTTTGTGTTTGGGAGGGAGAGAAAATGGAAACTAGATGTCCTTAGCTCTATTTTTAAAGCCTTATCACTCACTTTTGTACAGACACAGTGGGCTTGAACCTATTACTTATACACTTTTTTCTGACTATGACCTACTCCATCCTCATTCTAGAATCCTCTACTTTCTCTACTAAACATCTTATCAAAATCTTATCTGTTTTCAAGACTTTTCTCAAGTGGCATTTCTTCTATGAAGTCTATTCCGATGCGGATGCAATCCTTCATTTTAACCTCCAAAACAGTCAGGGCTTTCCTTCCAGTCTTTAATCTCGATGACTTATAATAGAGTCACCTGTGTTCAATCTTATCCATTCTCCTAGACTCTGTACTCTATATACAGAAACTGTCTTCTACTTTCTATAGCTTCCCAATTGCCTAGCAAAGTACCTGGCTCCCGGCAGGTGCTCTGAAGAAATTATTTTTTTCACATTAAATCGAATGAAATTCTAATTAAATCTGTCCCCATGTTCAACTTAAATGATGGCTCACATAATAGGTTAATAAATATATGTAAATATATGCTACCTACTATAAAAGACAGTGCTGTATGGTGATTAAGAGCTCAGGCTTTGGACTCAGGCAAAATAAAATAAGAATCTTTCCTCTAAACTTAAATTACTTGAATAAATTATCCAGCTTCTTTTCTCCTTGATTTTTCTTATCTGTATAATTGAGAAAATATCTGTGCCTCTTTTAATGGCGATCGTTAGGTAATGCTGATAATGTTTGAGATACAATCTTAATACATGTAAGCAGCTCAATCTCGTGCCATATAGCTAGCAATTTTCTTATGTCAAATTCCAGGGATAGAGTGATGTGTACATAGCAACTACGATCCTCAAGTCTCTCTCAGTCTACTTGAGAGGGCAGAGAAGAAAACGTAATTATAATTCATTGTGAAATGAGGGACGCTGAAATGGTTTGGTCACAACTAATACCTTTCGCCACCAGTTTTGTATATTCTTGGCAATATAAGCTGGTCATTAGGATCATAAAATGTCTGCTTTTCTGCTCAACAGTTTAGCAGCAGTCTCAACTTTCAAGCCGAGGAACTATGTAGACGTTCTGAATTTATATTAGTCCTAAATGAGTATAACATATAATCGCATGGTCAGAGAAAGCCATTTCTCCCAGCACTATAATGCACTTTATGGGCATGACAAATCACCAAAGTGTTTTGATCAGCAGTTCAAGAGTCAGATGTCTGTTAGAATTTTTCCTTAAATAAAGCCAGCTGAAGGAAACTGCTAGTCATGGAATCATGAGCCATTGGAAATTTAAGAGATAATTTTATCCGTATCTCATTTTATAGATGGTGAAACCATGACCCTTGCAATGAAAGTGACTTGCCCAAAGTCACAGCTTTTAGACGGAAAGCTACGTTCCGAGAACACGCTATCCAGCTTTAAAAACGTGTTTTAATACAACACTTACGCCTTATATGATTAAATTTAAGAACTTAAGTAACCTTGTCTAACTTCTTACACAAAAATAAAGTGCTTCAGTAACACTTGATAGCCTTCTCTCCTACGATTAGCTTCTGACAATGGAGAACTCACTACTTCTACAGATATGTTTCACTGTTAGTTTTTATTGTTAAAATATTATATTTTATTGACTCAATCCCTTTCTGCTTCCACATACTTAAAGAGCATTAAAATAAAATGTCTTCTGTTAAAAATGACATTGTGGAGACCAGCAGTTGGCATATTGGTTATGTTGCTGGACTCCCATGTAGTCAACTGCAGTTCGAGTCCCGGACCCAGTGACTTAAACTCATGCTGGGCACGTGTACATGTGTGCCCAAAATCCCAAGAGGAGAATGGAGGCAAAGGGTTTGTAGCATGACCACTCCCCCAGAGGTAAGTTCTCGCTGTCTCCCTGTCTCTCTTTCTCTAGCAAGCGTATGTGCTCTATTGCAAAAATCTCTCTTTAAAAAAGTGACGCTGAATTGAGCAAGAAAGGGAAATTTTCAGGTGTCAAAGGTGAATGTAAAGTTAAGGTGAGAGGGAGTAGTAACTTCATTTCACATTTTACAAAAGAAGAAAGTCTTCCTGGTGGGTAACATCCTCACGTTCACACAAAAACCAGAATCATGATGGTTAGTGAGTTCCAAACTAGGCTTCATTCAAAAACCATCCATCTGTAAGAGACCCTATTATCATCTTCTTCCTCTTCATGACCTTTATTATTATTTACTGGTACTAGAAAAACTTAACCAAACAGGTAAAATATGTGAGCACAGTTACTTGACCCTTTCTTTGAGTATAAAAATAATTTTCTAGGTGTTTGAAACCTCAAGCTTATGCTGAATGAAGAGATAGGACAGGAATTCCACTAGTCGTTCAATGTTGAGAACAACAAAGAAACATAAAAATTAAAAACTTTTTAAAAAATGACATGAAACTGATAGAAAAATCACAAATAAATAAATAAATAAACATTTTCCCACAAAATGAACCTGGAATTTCTAATTTCAAATGATATAAAGTATTTAATTCTAATACGGCTAAGAAAATAAATGATTTAATCACTAATTCGTTCTGCATGAAATTAATTTTATAGGAAAATGTGACAAAGAGTTTAAAATAAGTACATTACTGAGTTCTAAAATTTCATTATTTATTATAGTACTAATTTGTTCAAAATGGAGCTGATATAAAAGAAAGTTTAAAAAACAAAAACAAAAAAAAACAGATGTTAGGTTCAGAAAATCCAATGTCCAATAAAAGTTCCGAAAGAAGCTAGCAAAGAGAACGCCAAATGAAGCAAGATTTAAAGAAATATTGAGGTATTGGCTGAGAACATTTAGGAGTGAAGAACAACATGAGTCATGAAGTTTGAAGGATATAAAAGTCAAATAAAATAAATTAAAATAAAAAGAAGATAAATAAAAATGCAAATACAAACTGAGTTCTCTGCTCCAAGTTTTATGAGACTGAAATTAAAGTATTGGCCAGAGTTGATATTTCATTGGAGATTCAAAATTTTCTTCCCAGATCATAGTCATTGTAGCAATTTATAGTTCCTTGCTATTATAGGGCTGAGAACCTCTCTTTGTTACTCGTTAACAGCTGAAGGTCGTTCTCGGCTCTTAAGGTTGCCCTTCACATACATACCACCTGGTATGTGCTGCTTCCACATGGCAATGTGCTACAAAGTCGGCAGGAGGGTCTCTCATGCATACACTGAAGGGCTCACAAAAGGCCCTGTCCATGATCAGATCAGTTCAGCA
>NW_006160028.1:433031-434990 GCF_000334495.1 Tupaia belangeri chinensis | reverse complement strand
TCAGCAGGGATCATTTCCTCTTTTGATCAACTCACAGTCAACGGATTTGAGACTATAATTACATCTGCAAAAACCCTTAACCTTCGTAATGTAACAACCTAATTCTGGGAGTGAAGCTACCATTTTCAGAGACTTGCTCAACCTCAATTAACCCTTTCGCACAAAATCAACCTGAAGTTCCTAATTCCAAATGATGTAAGCTATTTAATTCTAATATAGTTGAGAAAATTAACAATTAGATCACTAATTCATTCTACATGAAATTAACTTTGTAGAAAAGTCTGACAAAGAGTTTAGAATAAGTACATCATAGTCAAGTGATGGCGTCAGTGGTGGGTTAGAGAGGGCAAATACACCGGGAAGTGAGAATCTTTGGGGCCATTCTAGATGGCAGTCTATCACAGCTGGGAGGGCTCCAGGATCTGGTTGCTGGAACATCTGGAGCCCCTCAGAATATATCTCTATGTGATCTCCCCATGTGCTCTCTCTTAATGGTGGCCTTGAAGTCACTGTTTTAATTTTAATTTTATTCATTATTCTTTAATATAGAAACTCATGACTTCCTGACTGAGAGTTCCAAGAGAAACCTGAAGAAACAACACAGCCTATCTTAACCCTACCTCTAAAATTACTTAGAAAGAAAACAACTGAAACATTTACTCAAGAAAACACTGCAAATACTAAAAATCCCACTCACGATTAAACTATACTGTCAATGCATCCTAGGAATAAAAAGAAAAGGACAGGATGGTTTTATAAATCACTTCTCTTAAACTTCAAGAAATATATCTTACAGAAGTAATTTCAGAGAGCAAAACAGAAAACTGATGAATTATTTTCTAAAGATAACATGAAATAAAAATATTAAAAACTTCCTTAATTTGCTTAAATGTATCTATCCAATTTTCTCCAAAATGTTAAAAGATAAAAATTGGAAGGATTATTATTAACGTTAGGAAAAAGACAAGTTTTCTATAATAATTGTTTAAATTCAACAATGTAATGGAAGATCATATAATATTTAAAATAATTATTGTGGGAGCCAGCAAGTGGTGTAGTGGTTAAGCTGCTGGACTCCCACATGGCTGATTGAGGTTCAAGTCCCAGTTGCAGTGGGTTGAAACTCATGCCGAGCACACGTGCATGTATGTCCAAAATCCTGACAAAAGAACAAAGGAGAAGGGGTTACAGTGTGTACATCACCCCTGGGGAGTGATTTCTTGCTTTTTATCTCTTTGTCTATCTGGCAAGCATACATGCCCTAGTGCAAAAATCTCTTAATAAAAAAATGATAATTAGGGACCAGCAGTTAGCATAATGGCTGTGTCACTGGACTCCCACACAGTCAACCACAGTTCAAGTCCCGCACCCGGTGGCTTAAACTCACACCGGGCGTGTGTGCGTGCGTGCCCAAGATCCCGAGAGGAGAATGGAGGAGAAGGGATTGTGGCATGGCCATCCCCCCTGGGGGGTGATTTCTCGCCTTCTGTCTCTCTGTCTCTCTCTGCCTGTCTGGTGAGTGCACGTGCCCTATGGCAAAAATCTCTCTCTCAAAAAAAAAAGTTAATTATTATGGTTAAAAAGAAAGAAAGAAAATAATTACTGTTTAAAAAATAATTTTCATAGGAATCAAAAAGTTGCAAATTATTAAAATTTATGAAAGAAACCAACAGTGGTTGGTAGAAGAGTATCATTCATCATTATTAATAATTACCATTAACTGAGCACTGACAAGGTGTTAGGTGCTGTTCGAATCAATTTACATGAGTTAATCCATTTAATTATCTCATTATTGCCAGAAGGCAACTGTATTATCATATCTTTTTACATATAAGAAAACAAATTAAATGACTTGCCCAAAATCAGACAGCAAAAAAGAAAAAACCTGTGATTTAAATGAAGCTATTCTGCCTCCAAGTCTATAGTCTTTTTTTTTTTTTTTTTTTTTTTTTTTTGGTG
>NW_006160028.1:430763-433000 GCF_000334495.1 Tupaia belangeri chinensis | reverse complement strand
TATAGGGCACGTGCGCTTGCCAGACAGACAGAGAGAGACAGAGAGACAGAAAGCGAGAAATCACACCCCAGGGGGGATGGTCATGCCACAATCCCTTCTCCTCCATTCTCCTCTCGTGATCTTGGGCACATATGCACACGTGCCCGGTGTGAGTTTTAAGCCACCGCGTGCAGGACGCGAACCACAGTCGACTACATGGGAGCCCAGCGACATAGCCATTATGCTAACTGCTGGTTCCCCAAGTCTATAGTCTTTTTAAAATAATGTTTTTACACATTAGTGACAAAAACTTAGAATATTTCATAGAAAATAAAAATTACTATCCATCATCACCCTAAAAATATGAGATGCTGTGATAGAATTCTAAGATGTCCCTCAATATTTTTATATCCCAGTATTCTTGCCTAGGCTATGAAGGTGGGTTTTACCTTCTGTGATTAGATTAGACTAGATTACATCAGATGGCACAGGTGATTTTTATCTGGTCTAATCCAGTGAGCCCTGTGAAAGTACAATCTTCTCCAGCTAAGAGCAGAGAGAGCACCAGAGAATCTCTCTCCTTTCAGTCTGGAAGAATGCACATATACCTTTTGTGGCCTGATGATGGGAAGGGGCAGCCTCTTTGGAATCAAGAGACGTCCTAAGACAAAACCTAGTAAGAAAACAGTAACTTCAATCCTATAATCCCAAGAATGAATTATGTCAGCAACCTGAATAATCTTGAAAAATTATAGGTAATTTGGTCCAGTCCCAAGAAGAGATGGAGGAGAAGGGATTGCGGCATGGCCAACCCTTTTGGGGAGTTGTTTTTCACTTTCTGTCTCTCTGTCACTCTCTGTCTCTCTGACAAGCACATGAACCCTGTAGCCTGAAAAACAAACGAACAAACAAAAAACCAAACCCTGTTAAAAAATATATATAGGTGATTTCAATTAGGCAACTAGAGCTAGAAAAGTCTTCAAAACTTCTGACAGACCCAGCCATGGTGGTGTAAGTGACAAGGTGTCCCTACACAATCTTGAATGTTGAAGCCACATGGAAGCCAGGTTTGGAACCTGGCTAGGTGGTCCTCTGAAAGCCTGTGATTCACACATTATTCTTTCATAATTCACATTTTTAATGAACTTTTGAATCTCCCTAGTAATAATCTGCTTGTTTAACAGGACAAAACCAAGATCTAGGAGTGAAAAGCCACCAATCACCATTAAGAGAGAATTGTATATTGTACAGAGCAAGATTACGTGTTCCACATTATTGGGCTCTCATTGTTTAGATTTTTTATATTGTTGTCCCATAGAAACTTATTTCCACAATTAGAAAACAAAGTGGTAAAGATAAAATTCTCAGACTACCTCTAGTTTAACATTTTAGGAATTCTAGGGAATGTGAACTATGCTGGGCTTTCCTTAGTCCTTGAAATTTGTCTCTCTCTGAGTCTACAGAGCAGCATTTAGAGGAGGTGGAGGACAAGCAGTGATGCCTAGAAGTAAACAAATAAGATTGCCCTTGTGTAAACAATTCCAGATGGAGCTCAGGAAAGCAGCTTGAAAGGGCAGCCTTCTAGAATCACACCACTGCAGCAGGAACAAGCACTCAGGAATGGGGCAAGCTTTATTTGCCTGCACACTTTGCATTTGTTTTCAGTCATGTGGGAAGGCAAACCTTCTGCCAGCCCAGCAGAAAGAGACTCTGGCTCTGTTTATGTCTGAGTCCCCTAGGTAGGAGGTTAACGTCGGGGCTGACAGATGAAATGCTTTGATTTGTCGTTTATCCCACTGTGCACAGATGGTTCTCAGGCACCTATATCATCTTTCTCAGAATTATATTTGCAGCCTCTTCATCAGGTCCCAGGGGACCAGGTGTGAAATCCAGCACTAAGCAGTTTTTGCTAACTGTGAATTGTGTTGAGCCAAAGAGGCCATGTGGTTGGACTTCAGAATTGGAAATAATGTCGCTGTTTATACCATGAAATTCAACTTCCTATTAACCAAGCCTTTAAAATATGCTCCAAGGGGCAATTCTGCTGTTTTTAAAGATGATATCACCAATCTGGGTTATCACTTTAAAATGTGACAATGGATACAACATTTTACTTTTTGGGCATAAGCATAAGCATTTTTCAAACTTAATTTTTATTCATTAACGTAATAATTTTGTGCTGTTTTAGTTCAATTCAACAGATATGTACTGACACTCACTAGGTATAAGTATTGGTAAGAATGCAATACTAGATAAAA
>NW_006160028.1:404400-430743 GCF_000334495.1 Tupaia belangeri chinensis | reverse complement strand
AAGAGTGTAACACAAATCAAAAACGTACATAGGAAATGCAAGAAGTGCCTCTTTGGAAAGCTAGAGCAAAGAGAAATTTTTACTTGGGTGTGATCAAGTATGTTTTCAGAGTGTGTTGGTGTTGTGCTTACTTACCCTTAACGAATGGCAAGAAATAGGGGGTGCTGACAGGCAGGGTGTTGACTAAGGCACTGGATTCCCACATGGCTAACTGCTTTTGAGTCCTGGACCAGGTGGCTTGCTTTCTCATTTTCTCTCTCTCTCTCTGTCCCTCTCTGGTCAAATTCAAAAATAGTAATCATAATTAAAATTAAATTAAATAATTATTTTAAAAGAATGGCAAGAATTTCAGCAGACAAAATGAAAACTGGTCACTTCACACACGAGAACTCTCTTGACGGGTGAAGGTGTAAACTGTATATTGTACAGAGCAAGACATGGCCGAGATCTAGGTAGCTGACGCTGAGTTCTTTTGCCTGCAATCTGAAGAGTGTTTGCAAATGTTGAACATACATTGCATGTGGAACGTTACTCTTTCAAATAGAATTATATCCCCCATTTCACAGAGAATGAGACCAAAACACAGATAATACTAGCTAAGAGTTACTAGGGTATCACGTGCCAGTCTCTGTTCTAAAATGCCTTCAAGTTTCTCTTATTTCATCTATAAAACAATTCAGTGAGGCAGTACTACATTAACCCCATTTTATTATTAGGGAACTGAAATACAGAAAAGTTGAAAACCTTGCCCCAGAGGGGCCGGCAGATGCCATGGTGGTTAGGGCGCTGGACTCTACATAGCCAACTGTGGTTTGCGTCCCAGTCCGGCAGCTTGCTTTCTATCTTTTTCTCTCTCTCTCACTCTCATTCTGCCCCTCTCTGGTCAAATTTAAATAAATAAATAAATAAAGTTAAATAAAATTATTCTTTAAAAAAAAAAAACTTTGTCCAGAGTTACACAAAAGTTAAGGATAAAGCTTGGATTTGAATCAGTGTGGATGACTCCACTGCTTCAATATATAAATTACTTCTCTGAGGTAACTTATGGTTCAGAATGTGGACTTGCACACTAGTTTTCCTGGTCCATGTTCAGTTGTTTTTGTTTGTTTTTAATTACTAATTATGAGGGAGAAAAGTGAAAAAGAAATAAGATCAGGCAAAGGAGTTGAGAATTAATTAGGTTAACGTGTCATTAAAATGTTGAGCAGACATGCTCCAAGGCTAATGTTCAGGCTATATTGGAAGGATGAGAAGCTGAAAGGCAAAAAGTGATTTAGAAAGCCATTACAGGGTCCAGGCTAGTGTGGATGAGATCTAACTGGACTCATAAAGGAACCATTGACATGGTCTGGCTACAGGCGACCGTTTCCTGGAAGGTCATGAATCTACCCTCAAGGAGTGTGTTGTTTGTTCATAAGTAAACTCCTCAGGCCCAAGTTGAGCTTAAATCCAAGGATTTTCATTTAATTGATAACATTTTAACTCTCTTAGGGTATTCTAATTTGCTCCATGAGGGAGCACAGTATGGCGCACCCAGAAGACCGCAGGATAAGAAAACCATGATCACCTCTCTGTGTGTGCTGCCTTCCTCGCCCCTCATTAAAACAAAATCCAAGCAGGTGAGCTTTAGCACATGTTCATTTGCTTGTTTATCTCATTTAACTTGATATATCCCTTATATTTTAAGGAGGAATTTGAGAATAAATCACACATGGAAATATGAAAGATGGGGTCAGCAGATGGCATGGAGGTTAAGGAGGCTGGATCTCACATGGCTGACCAATATTTGAGTCTGGGATTTGGCGGCTTGGAAACATGCCAGGAGCGTGTGGGTGTGTACCGAAAATTCTTACGGAAACATGCCAGGAGCGTGTGGGTGTGTACCCAACATTCTTACAGGAGAATAGTGAAGAAAGGATTGTGGTCTGGCTATCCCCCCACAGGGGAGTGATTTATCACTTTCTCTCTCTCTCTCTCTCTCTAGCTCTCTTGCCTTCCTCTCACTGAACGTATGCATCCTATAGGAAACTAAAAAAAAAAATGAAAGTATAGATATCAATGTAGTTTTCCAAAATCATGCAGAGAAATAAAATAATAATTACTCCAAAAGTCTGGCACACAAAAGAACATTATATTTGGACAAATATTTAAGGACATTCTTCATATGTGGTAATAAGTAATAATTTATTAATTATTCAGATATTAATTATGAAGATTCTGTAGTGACATGGAAAATTCTTCTGCTATGATTGATAAAGTCAAATTATTAAAATTATGTATACTCTAAATATAACTAGATTAAAATTATCTTTCTAAGAGCTAAGTGCTAAAAAAAGGGAAAAAGAAGAATATTAAAGTTGAGGAAATAAAGTTGTGACACTCTTTTCTTAATTATATAATTATTATGTTAAGGCAATGAACTTTATTTATTTATTTATTTGAAAGGTTTTTGCTATAGGGCATGTATGCTCCCTGGGGGGGGAGAGAGACAGACACAGTGAGAGGGAAAGTGAAAAATCACCTCCCCGCGAGGCTCTGGTCATACCACAGTCCCTTCTCCTTTCTCCTCCCGTGATCTTGGGCATGCACACACATGTGCCTATCATGAGTTTCAAGCCACTGGGTCTGGATCTCAAACTGTGGTTGGCCATATGGGAGTCCAGTGATGTAACTGCTAGGCCATCTGATGGTCCCAATAAATAAACTTTAAAATAGCTTTACCTCTGGCAACTAAAAATAAAAGGAAAACAAAAATTAAATTTTGTTTATTAAACGAGGGGTGATGTCTACATAAAAGAAAGCTATTCAAGGCTGGTACATCAATGCAGTCGTTAAGAACTATACACAGGAAGCTGGATCGCACGTGGTCTCTCAGCGATTAAGTCCCAGCCTTGGCAACTTGAACAACGTGTCAGGCATGCATGTGCATGCCCAGGGTCCAGATGCAGAGGACAGTCGGAGGAAACGTGTTTGTGGCATGACCACACCCCATTGGGGAGTTTTCTCTCTCTCATGTGAACCCTCTGGCATAAAAAAATGCAATTAATTTTTAAAAAGAAAGCTATTAAAACATACATTTTACTCCAAGCTTGGAAAACCGTCATCTTATGGAGTTGAGTTTCCCAGACGACTTAATGAAGAACATGGGTTTGGGAGCTTTACCTCCTCGTTCAACCCGCAGTGAACCAGAGGATGACCTGAAGATGGGCGGAAATTCATCAGCTGTTTTGGTATTTGATCATGTTAATGAGACCTGGAGGTTTTTCTTTTTTTAAAGACACTCTTGAGAAGATTGTTCTCGCCTCACAAGCCACTTTAGTACAGAGGCAACTTAAATTACATTTCAATCAATAATGCAAATAAAGTTTGCCTTCTAGTTCAAGAGTCACTCCTTATAAATGATTTCCTCAGTTTCAGGGAAAATAGGCAGATTTTTGCAGTTCTTGGTGTAAAAGAGGGGATAGAAGTTCCCACGTTTTTATTTGTACAGTATATGTGTATGTATCCCAAAGGCAGAGTGACAGTTCAATCGGTAATGTGGCCAGCACAAGAGAATGGATGAAGAGATTGGACAAAAACCCTTGAAGACATTGGATTCTATAATGCCTTTATGCTGGTTTGGTTCATATCTGTGATGGTTGATTTTATGTGTCCACTTGACTGGGCAACAAGATGCCTGGATATTTATCTAAATATTCTTTCTTATTGTATCTGGGAGGATAATTCCAGGTGAGATTAGCATTTGAATCAGTAGACTGAGTAAGTGCAGGAGACATAATCCAACCCATTGATGGCCAGCATAGAACCCAAAGGTGGATGGGGGGAGCATTTACTTTCTCTCCCTGACTGCTATGCTAGAATATCTCCTTTTACTTTCAGACTGGGAGTAACTCTGTTGTATTTCCTGATTCTCAGGCCTCTGGACTAGATCCCGGACAACAGATAACAATCTCAGCTTCAGCTTCATAATCACATAAGCCAATTCTTTTTTTTTTTTTTTTTTTTTTTTTTTCCGTGGGGTGGGTTTTTTGCATAGAGGATAGAGGTTTTTGCTATAGGGCATGTGAGCACGCCAGACAGATAGACAGAGAGACAGAAAGTGAGAAATCACCCACCGGGGGAGATGGCCATGCCGCAATCTCTTTTCCCCCATTCTCCTCTCGGGATTTTGGGCACGCATGCACACGGGCCCGGCGTGAGTTTTAAGGCACCGGGTCTGAGACTTGAACCGAAGTAGACTACATGGGAGTCCAGTGACATAGTCATTAGGCTAACTGCTGGTCCCACATAAGCCAATTCTTTGTAACTCTTTCTTATATTTTCTTTTTCTTCCTTCTTTTTCTATCTTGTTCTTTATTTTTTTTCTTTCTCTCTCTTTCTTCCCTCTTTTGTCTTTCTTCTTTCTCTTTTCTTTTTCTTTCCTTTTTTCCTTCTCTTTTTCCTTTTTTTCTTCACCTTCTCCTTCCCTATTCCCTTTTCCTCCTTCTCCTTATTTTGATCTCTCTCCCGATCTCTTTTTCCCTATAGTTAGCCTTCCATATCTTTTGGTTCTACATCCATGGATCCAACCAACCACAAATGCAGCCAGTCCATGCCAACTGTTATGACACGAGAGAAGAGGTGGCTTCCTAAAAAAAGATGCTGAAAAACTTTGCGTATTTCTCTTTTTACTTTTATATCTGTTGCCAAGGTTGCATATAAATGATGCAGAGATTATTTAAAGTATACATGAAGATATGCCTAAATTATATGCAAATACTACATCATTTTATATAAAGGGCTTAGCATTTGAAGATTTTGGTATCCACAGGCGTAGGGGGAAGAAGGTGTAGGTGTGTCCTAGAACTAATTTCCCATGGATCTTGAGAGACAATTCTACATGCCTAGGTGCTTCAAAAAGTTAATGGAAAAATGGATATAAAGAACAAGATTGTGGTTGGCTCCAGTTGAGTTGTGGTAACACAATGATCCTCAGATACTGAGGCCTTTCTTGGTGCATGTGTGCCCATGACCCTGGCTGGCTAAAGCTGGGGGATGATTACAGCATGAAGTCTCTCTTGGGGAGGCCTCCCACCAACCCCTTCTCTATGTCTCTTATTCTCAAAGGAAATAAACAAATTCACTTTTTTAAAAATATGAGATTATTTTGTGAGAAAAAGTTGAAACCAATGCATATTTTTTCATAATGTACATTTCCACAGACATTTTGAAGACCTCTCACATATACACATACATGTCCTTTGGTTCTGTTTCTCTGGAGAATACTGAGTGATGGTTTTTCTATAAATTCATCTCAGAGAGATCTCTCTCTTTTCCCAATTTAACAGTTCTTGTTTCGTCATCTTCTAGTACTTGTCATATTACTTATACTATAACTGAGGCAAGATAGAGAACACTGTTGACATTGATATTAGATAGATTTGATGTATAATTCCAGTTCTCTGCCAATATTCATGCGCCATCAGGTAAGCTTTTTAGTAATTCTTTCTTTTTCATCCTTTCCCATCCTTTCTTCCTTCTGTCTATCTATCTTTCTTTATTTCCTTCCTTCCTTCTTTTTCTAATTGCCAGAAGTCACATGTGCCCACCAGAGAGATGTAGATAGAGAGAGAGAAAGGAAGAAAGCATCCCATAATGGGGTGAGGCCACACTACAATCCCTTCCCTCCCATTTCTTTATTCTGTTAGGATTTGAAGCATGCACACACATGCACCTGCCATGTTTTCTAATACTCTGGGGGTACGATTCAAACCACAGCTGCCCATGAGGGATCTGGCTCTCTTCATCACCAGGCTATGACTTGCTTTCTTAAATTCTTAAAGCTGTATATTTCTCATTAATAAAAATAGATCATCCCAACAAACCTGTGGGCTTTCATGTGTATTACGTGAGAAAATACATGTAAATATTTAGCATAGATCAGAAAAATGACACTCAATAAACTGTAGCTAGCATGTGCTTGCCTCATCTCTTTAAATTATATTTCAGCTTTTTTAGTTAACTCGTTGAGTAATCATTTTCTGCACCGTAGATCCAGAGAAGTAAAGAAATAATCAGCATTGTTTCTGTAGAGAAAACATTCCTGAATTGTAAGCACATATTCTGTAGACAGAGCACCTGTTAATTACCCTCTACCACAGCCAGTCTCTCTGTCGTGAGTATTGATCATGGGGGAGTTCTCAACCTTTTCTGTTGGTTCATTGGTTTGTTTGCTTCCTGTGTTTTGCTCTGGTACATCTGAAAGATGAAGTTGAGGTTCTCCCAGGAAGTAGCTCTAACTTTGTCTCCCACACAAACAGAAGGGCAAGAAACTGTGACTAAAGTCATTAAAAGGAAGCTTTGTATTGGTTCTAGTTTATAAAAGAAAGGCACACTATTGAAAACCTCTCATACTTTCACTATAACTACACCCACATTACTTGTAATTATTTGTAATAAATTATGCAAAATCAGGAACACGTATCAGGAATCAGCCACTGGAAATGATCTTTTGATGATTTCTATTTTTCAGAGATCAACTTTATTTGAACCAAGTGAGGAGTTTCCGTTCTTCACTTCTGTTATATTTTTAATATCTTCTAGTAATTAATTTGATGGGTAATACTATCCCTTTCCTTTTCTAATTATTAATCTTATAATCACAGTTGAGATTCTTTTCTACATAGGTTAATTCCAAACTTTTTACAATAGTTATATTAAATTTCTTGCCTTTTACATGCCATCACAATCACTTAAATCAGTCAACTTTTACTTATGTTCATTCTTTCAGCTGAAAAACCTCCTTAGTTTATCAATTAGTGTATTAAAGTCTCTGATATATGTACAATATTAAGTCAACAGCTGGAAGGTTGCCCAGGAAGGTAACTCAGAGAGTGAGATCATTCACCTGAGACTCACTTTTTAGTCTTACGTGTTGATCCCAGTTTGTAACTGAGTTGAAGGTTTTCTATTCTGTGCAAAGCAATGATGCAAAAGTGTGGAAAGTTTCTGAATTTTACTAACTGGATCGTGTTAGTTGTTTTGTTCACTTCTCTAGCTGTGAAGATGGCTGTTCACTTTGTCACAATGGAGACTGCCTCATTTTACTTTCAAAGACAGACCTGGTAACTAACTCAAAGTGTTTGGGGACGTGGAACAATACAAGAACTGAACCAGAACATGATGTTGCTCTTTGGTTTTGGTGTGTATCTCTTTAGAATAAGTGACTAAATAATTTACATTCCTTAAGAAAGTGACTTTAAAATCAAACTCGGAAACAATTGCTCTAACAGTGAATGTGCGTAGAGATGACACAAGCTTCCGCCTGCAGGGACAGGCTTGTCTAGTAAGCCTAGCCCACAGAGACACTCCAATGACCACACGGAGGAAGGGATTAATGGTCTACATGCTGTCTCTATCTATATTGCTTAGGAGGAATGGCTGTCTGCTGAGAGAGAAATCTACCAGGTTCAGATTCTTGCCAGATCTGTAAGAGAAACAATTAGCCTCACCAATTGTCAGGGGCTTTTAAAAGTTATTCACTCTGAACGTCCTTTAATGATCAGGTATCTCAGCATTCAGCCTTTATAGAAGCAAAAATAAATGTCAGTTTTAATCTCTTAGTCAATGATTTCTCAAAATGGACCAGAGAAACCATCTTACATCTATCTTCCAACATACCTGCAAGGAAGAAACTGGAGCAAAAGAGATGGAGACCCAGAAAGGTAGAGGCGTAACGACGATTGCATCTCTCCCATTTATCTTCTCTCTCACAAAATGACTGGCTGCAATCTGACATTACTGTGGGGCTGCTTGTTAGTGATGACAACTGTATGGTCCTGGCTTGGAAACTGTGTTCTGTACAGGGTTGTTCAGTCATGTGAGTTATCTGGAATTTTTTTTTTCCCTTAAAAATGACAAAGACCTTTTCGACTTTTTAGTTTTTGAAGTCTAATGACCACAAAGTTTTTCCTTCTGAGATTCTCTTTTTTTAAAAATTATTTTAGATAAAATGACCATTCTGCTTAGAATCTTCATTTTTCAGATAAAAATATCAACTGATAATTCCAAAGAGGGTTTTTTAAGAGCCAGAATATTAACCATAGAATAAGAATGAGGACTTCTAGAGAGTTGTTTATTTATTCAAAATAGTTATAAGACATATTTATATGTGAGATTTTATGAGAAAAATGTAGAGGGGGCAGAAATAATCGACATATTTCTTTCCTTAAGAAGTTATATTTGAATTTTTTTTTTATAGTTTATGTATCAACAGAGTTTGAGAGTAAGGCTCCCTCAGTAGGTCTAAATACCCCAATCCTCTCCCAGGTCCGGTAGCCATCCAGAATCAGAACCATGTCTGGAATATTCATGTGGACCAGGAGATGATCCAGAGCCTTCCCTCACAGCAGCATCCCTACAGCCTACACCATTGCAGCTGGGCCTCTCGAGGGGCTTTTTATTTAGAGAGGGAGGTGGCACGTAAAAAATAATGATGACACAAAAGGAAACAACTTCCAGAGTAGACTCAAAAGGAGCATTGTTATAATGACTAAGTTATTTTCAGTAATTTGTTGTAGACAATATGATTATACACACACACACACAAACATATATATACACACATACACACACACACACACACGCACACAGTTATTAAACAGTCCCCAGGTGTACCTAGAGTTCTATCAGGGACACAAGGACCACTAGGATTCTCATCTGGGAGCCTCTACCCTAGAGGGAACTATGACTGCTTTGATACCTTGTGCTATAGCCAAAGGTTTTATAGATTTAACCCTGAATGCCATAAATGGCTTTTCTTCAAAACATTATTTTATTTAACTTTATTATTATTATTTTATCTATTTTAATTTGACGAGAGAGGAATAGAGAGAGAAAGTGAGAAAGCAAGCCACAAGGCCTGAGACTCAAACCACAGTCGTGCCCGAAGGGAGTACAGAGCCCTTGACCACCACACCACCTGCCGGCCCTAGAAATGGCTTTTTAATGGTGAACTCAGTGTCCTGCTAGTTAGTATGGTAAACAGATGACAATAGAAGTAATCCATGTTGGTGAATGTAAGCCTTTCCAAAAGAAGTACCTCATCAATGATATTAAAGAAATACTCCATACACTTGCATGAACAGTGTCTAAGAATCTAGCAAGACCACCACCTCAATCAGCTAAATCGCAAAAGATCCAGTATGTAGCTGTGAACTCTGACTTCTGCTTGCCCAGGAAAAACTACAAGGGTAGCAACTGTAAAGATAAAAGAATTCTGCTTCTGGAATCTTACCATGACTATATTCAGTGACTTTTTGTAACAAGATGGTATTTTAATCCCTGAAAGAACAAGATAACTGAACTTCCCTAGAACAGGCTGCATAAATTATCTTGTGCTAATTTGCTAATAAATGTTTAGTTACTAAACGTCTCCAGGTAGCCAAACTTTGGGTGAGATTTACACTATAACTTGGTAGCAGGATTGTAGGACAGAGTTTACCAATTAAAACTTCCTCAGCAACCACGTTTATGTATTAGAAAACCCTAGACTAGGAAATGACAGCTTAGCTGACGATAACTCACAAAAAGCAACATGTGCAGTTTGAAAGAGGGGGACACTGAGCATGGGAGCGGAAAATGTATCTGGGCGGCAGCGAGAAGCATAGTTGGTCATTATGTTCTCATTTTGGTATTGAAGCTAGCCCGGATTCATGGCTTTTCTCACTTTTGAACTGTTTTCCAACAATGAGAGTTGTTTCCTGGCATGTTTCACTAGGGCCATCCACCCTGGCGTTTTTCCACGTGGCACATCATGTGGTCCGTTTCACTACAGAAAATGTGGAGTTCAGAAGCAGAAGCTCCACGAATGTCACATTGAGCTAACTGATTTACATTTTTATATATTGGATTTTATTTGTTAGACTTCTAGGCTGGTCTTATAGCTGATTCATAAATGCATGCCGGTGTTGGACTTAATTTAGTTCCCTAAAACTAAATATTATTGTGACTTCCATACAAATACAAAAGACAAAGAATGAAATATATATTCAATGTTAGTATTTAGTAGGACAGATAGACCTGTCAGAAAGTAAGGGAGGAAAAAAGTGGCTATAGAACTATATTTATAATGGATGGGAACAAATGCTTAACCTTCCTAATGGCTGTAAGAGATAATGGGGGTAGTACCAGCTAGGTGTTTCCTTCTGTCCCTACATGTCATTTACTAATTCTGTTTACCCATGCATTGTTAAGTAGGTCATTTGTGTTCAGATTTGGTATCTAACGTTTGGAAGAATTTCCTGAACTTAGAGAGTATCAAGACAAAGAAGTGGAAACTGTGATTCAATCCATTAATATACCTTGGTTTAAAAGAGGTGTTGAAACATATTGTTGACAAATTTGGCCAAAATAGTTATTTCTCAACCTTGTCTGCACCTTAGAATCATGCAGGAAAATTTAATTAATACTGATCCGCAGGCCACAGACATGACTAATCAGAAATACATCTCTACAGGCAGGATGCAGGCATCAATATTTTTATAAGAAATCAGACAATTTCAATGTATAATTAAGTTTAGAAACTACTGATGTAAATAATAGCAAAAAAGGGTCACATCTGACAATTCCATTTGCAGAGATATTTATGAGTATTTACAACAATTTAAAAGTAAAACCTTACAGCTGAGGAGGTGGGGGTATAGGCGGAATTTTTCAAACTCATTATAACTATTTACATAGAGGTAATGGGGCTTTATTTTTTAAAAAATTTGAGGGGTCAGCAGGTGGCATAGTGGTTAAGGCACTGGAATCTCATGTGGCCAATCACAGTTCAAGTCTCAGACATAGTGGCTTCAAAATCACGTTGGCATGTATGTGTGTGCCGCAAATCCTAAGGAAAATGGGGGAGAAGGGATTGTGGCATGGCCATCCCTCCCTGGGGAGGAGATGGTTTTTCATTTTCCCTCTCTCTCCCCTCTCTCTCTCTCTCTCTGGTAAGTGTATATACCCTATAGCAAAAACCTTTAAAAAATAAAAAATTTGAAAAAGCTTAAAGTAAACCAGTGTGAAATTTTTCTATACTAAGAATCTTGTCATTTTAGTTCATTTGTTTCTGGAGTCATCAATAAAAAGATTCCAGAAATATGTTTTTATTCTTTTGTAGGAATCAGTAAACCAAAGACAATCACTAGAATGGTCTGGAACATGGAATCAACAGAAATAGAGATGTCAGGGAACAGTGTGAAGAAGAGGCGAGAGCGACCCCCAAACCATCCAAAGCCTGAGCGCCGCTGCATCCCCGTGCCCAGTGTCTACGTTCCGCCATCATCGCCACCATGCCCAGGAGAAAGGCTGAAGGAGATAAGGCCAAGGTGAAGGACAAACCATGGAGAAGATCTGCAAGGTTGTCTGCAAAACCTGCTCCTCCAAAGCCAGAGCCCAAGCCTAAGACGGCCCCTGTAAAGCAGGGAGAGAAGGTACCCACAGGCAAAGAGGGAAAAGCTGATGCTGGCGAGGATGGAAGTAACCCTGCAGAGAATGGAGATGCCAACACAGACCAGGCACCGAAAGCTGTAGGTGCTGGAGATGCCAAGTGAAGTGTGTGCATTTTCGATAACTGTACTTCTGGTGACTGCACAGTTTGAAATACAGCTTTTTATCAAGTTTTAGAAAACTGCAGAATTTTGTTTTACCATTTTTTTAAAGCTATGTTGTTAGCACACAGAACACTTGATTGTTGTTTTATTGGGAAGGGGCATTTGTCACTAATAGAATGTCTCTGAAGCTGGATTGATTTGGACAACATCTTTCCCTTCTAGTTTTGAGAGACTCCTCTTGGCTCCCGAGAGGAGGGATTCCCTGACACACAGCCACCTTGGTACAGATGCCTGGTGCTCTGGAAAACTCAACATCTGCTTTTATGTCCTCTCCCTCTCTGCCTTCAGCATAGACTTACCTCCCTTAAACCAGAGACCTGTGGGACCTGACCACAGGAAATTGGTTATATATACCAGTGTATCAGGCAACCTGGACTTCCCAATGGCATTGAGATGGCATCCTTCAAAGGAGCAGCACGTCCTTTTCCATGTTCTTGGGTCTTCAGGTTGATAATTCTGCCATTTTCATTTCCTGAAAGTCAGGGTCGGCTTGTGAAAAGCTGTTAAACAACATGCTAAATGTGAAATGTCAACCCTCACTCTAAACTTTTCCTGTTCAGAGCATCAGATGAAGACTTCATTGGGTTTTATAGTGGCTTTCTGATTCTGGTAGTCCACTGAAGAAGCGAGTTTGAAAGTTGTTGTATACTGTTAACGATTGTCTGCCCATGTCCTGCCTGAGATACCATGATTGTTAATGAAAAGTATCTTTAATAAAGCTGGATACAGTTTGGCTTGGAAAAAAAAAAAAAGAAATAGAGATGTCAGAAGCCATAAAACAAATATATCTTACATCTTTTTCTTGGTCTTCAGGTATAAAGAATACTTATCCCCTCTATTCCATCTTAAGTCAATCAGTAGGAAATGGAGGGATGCTTTATCATTAATTTTTTTTAAATTCTTTTTTATTATCTTTTTTTTTTTTCAATTTGACCAGAGAGAGATAGATAAAGAGAGAGGGAGAATGTAAGCGGCCAAGTCTGGGACCCACACTGTGGTTGGCCATGTGGGAGACCAGCGCCCTTTACCACCACACCACTTGCCAAACCCCACTTCATCATTAATTTTGACAGAAAAATGGCATTGCTGAGAAATAATAAGAAAATAGTGTCTATATTACAAATCTTCTGTATTTCTCAACATTGATAAAGCAGAGTGGAATGTCCCCAATATATTTATGAAAATACGTTTAGAATCAATCAGAAATTTTTTTTTTGAGAGGTTTTCGCTATAGGGCGCGTGTGCTTGCCAGACAGACAGAAAGAGACAGAGAGACAGGAAGTGAGAAATCACCCCCCAGGGGGATGGCCACGCTGCAATCCCTTCTCCTCCATTCTCCTCTCAGGATCATGGGCACGCACGCACACGTGCCTGGCGTGAATTTTAAGCCACTGGGTCCGGGACACGAATCATGGTTGGCTACATGGGAGTCCAGCAACATAGGCATTATGCTAACTGCTGGTCCCTCAATCAGAATTATTTTTTAAAGAGCTAATCAGCTTTGACATAATTTCCAGTGAATTCTAAGATATTAATTAGTACCATCTGTTAATCAATTCTATGACTTCTTTTTTTTTCTCAACATTTCAAAAGCTTCAAAGAGTTTGGAAATAATGAAAGTATTTTTATATTTGCTCCACCCCTCACCTTTTCTTTCATATTTTTTAAGAAAGCAGAGTAGAATATACTACATCTAAGAGCAGCGCTAGTGAACAATTGTTTATTTATTTATTTATTTATTGGAGAGGTTTTTTCGCTATAGGGCGTGCGCTCACCAGACAGAGAGAGACATAGAGATAGAAAGCAAGAAATCACCCCCCCCCCGGGGGTATGGTCACGCTGCAATCCCTTCTCCTCCATTCTCCTCTTGGGATCTTGGGCACGCATGCACATGCGCCTGGCGTGAGTTTTAAGCTGTCGGGTCCGGGACGTGAACTGTGTTCGACTACGTGGGAGTCCAGCGACATAGCCATTACGCTAACTGCTGGTTCCCACTAGTGAACAATTGTATAGAGTAATTTTAACTCAGTAGCTGCTTCTTTCTCAGTCATAGGAGACAGTCCTTAGTTAATCAGCCTGTAACACAGGAGTTCCCCTACCAGGGACAACTATCTATTTTTTAATTGTTATTATTATTTTGTTTTCTTCCTATGATGTTTGACCCCAGATTTTCAACCATCCATCCTGAGAATACTATTGTGGTGTTCTGTCTCTTTAGCCAGGATTCTATGTTCCTACTGAAAAGGAAAACATGATGATACCAGAGATCTTCAAAAAGTTCACAGGAAGGCCACCTGGTGGTTAAGGTGGCTGGATCCCACATGGCCAAATGCATGGTTTGAATCCTGGACACAGCAGTTTGTAGAACATGAGTGCCCCCACCCTGCAAGGAGAAATGAAGGGTAAGGGGTTATCGTGTGACCATACCCCAGGAGGGTGCTTTCTCTCTTTCCTTTTCTCTCTGTCTTTCTCCAGCAAACACACAGACCCTCTAGAAAGATTAAAGGAAAAAAAAAGGTTGGGAACCAGCAATTAGTGTAGTGAATATGTCGCTGGACTCCCACGTAGTCGACCGCGGTTCATGTCCCGGACCCGGTGGCTTAAAACTCACGCCAGGAGCATGTGCGTGCATGCCCAAAATCTCGAGAGGAGAATGGAGGAGAAGGGATTGCGGCATGACCATCCCCCCTGGGGGGGTGATTTCTCGCTTTCTGTCTCTATCTCTCTCTGTCTGTCTGATGAGCCCACGTGCCCTATAGAGAAAAAACTCTCCAAAAAAAAAAAAAGGTTAAAAAATTCATGGAAAATGCATATCATGAAAAAAACTATGTGTGTATTTCCATTTTTTTTTGCACCAGAACAAACTCATATTTTGAGTCAATGTTTTTTAAAAAATATTTTGAAATTCTCTTGCCCATCTAGGTAATCCTTAAAACTTGAGTACCCCTAAGATTATTTTGGATGACTTATCACTTACTATTACTAAAAATAACCCAACTTTCTCATGCAGAATGAACAATGCCTGTGAGAAGCTTTCTTAAGGAAAGATGTTTGGGCATATTAAGTTTTCAACTACTCCCTATGATATCTTCTTAGACATTTCTAATTCAGATTCTGCAAACAGCACAGTTTGTGAAACATAGGCTAGATGTCTCCAGGGCAGAGTGTTTTTATAACAGACTAACTATACCAAGAAGAGTGATTTTAATTAGTTATTCATTTAAAAAATAAGAAAGATAAAGAAATACCTAATAAAAGCATACCCTTAAGAAAGGTTGTGTAAATTCTATAGGAGTGAATTACACATAGATTCTTTCTTAACATCGTTTATCATCTGATAGAGAATGGAAAACAATTATGAAAAAATGACTTGAAGAAAAATATCAAATGTCCCACAAGAGAGGTACAGGAAGCATGCCTCACATATTCTGTGCTAGCAAAGGAATGAAATCAGAACAATATTTTAAGAAATAGTATTAACTGAACTCTCCCTGACATACTTCAACATGGACAGAAAGCATGTTAGGTAGAGATAGCTACGAAGGTACGAGGCTAGAAAGTGAGACTTACGCATGGGAGAGTAGAGCATCTTATATTAAGGTTGAGAGTAGAATGGGAATAGATGGGGAAAGGCAAGAAAGGGTTAAATCAGTTTAGGTGTTAGCTTACTAGCTGGTTATTTAATGATAATTAGGTATAAATAATCATCTTTGTGTTGCCAGATGACTATCCAGGTTTTCTTTTTCTTTTTTTTTTTTTTTAAAGAGGTTTCTGCTATAGGGCACGTGCGCTCGCCCGAGAGACAGAAAGCGAGAAATCACCCCCCAGGGGGGATGGTCATACCGCAATCCCTTCTCCTCCATTCTCCTCTAGGGATCTTGGGCACGCACGCACACGCGCCCAGCGTGAGTTTTAAGCCACCAGGTCCGGGATGCAAACCGTGGTCAACTATGTGGGAGTCCAGCGACATAGCCATTACGCTAACTGCTGGTCCCGCTATCCAGATTTTTGGTGTTTCCAGGAAAGAATTGAATGGAACATGTCTATGAAAAAAAAAATCATAAAGGATAGCTTCTTAAGTAAAAGTAAAAGTGCACTCCTGAGAGATAGGAATGGCTTGATCACGAGAGAGAAAGAGTGGCTGAAGGGCCCTGCTAATGCTTTCATGGGTTTTTATAATTTCTTAACCAGGTTGTGCTGGTTGATCATTGGCTGGGCCCCCTAATTGCTTTCATCCCATTGGCTGTATATCAGATATAACTAGACCCACTGATACATCTCATAGCTATATCAAAGGTGGTTGGGCCCACTAATTTAACTCATGGGCTATCAGCTTGACATTCCCCACTGAAAATCTCCCACCAGCATTACGTCCAGCAGGGAATTGTCTGCCCTGATTGGTTTGTCTATTTAGCCACATAGACACATGTTCCAGCCCCCTTAGCTACATCCATTCCTCAGCTTTCTTCCTGCCTCACTTGCACTGTGTGGTTATTAACGTATGTGATAACAATTTGCCCCAATGGCCATAATCAGTGAAACGTTTTCACTTCGAACTTGAGAAAAACATCAAATGGAAGAATCGTGCGGTTAATGTTGTCCTCAGGTCTTCATAAAAGCAGTCCAGAACAAAGCTTCACACTTCTGAATCTGCATGCTCATTGTCCAAGAATCTTGTTCAAATGCAGATTCTAACTTAGTACCTCTGGATTGGAGTCCGAAACTCTTCAATTCTAGCGAGCTTTCCAACGTGCGTTATTTTATTTTTTTGCTTATTTTAGTTAATCACTTGTTACTGTTCTACAGAAAGGGCTTCCAAGCTTGACTATGCATCAAGATCACTGGCAGAACTTAGAAAATCACCAATGCCAAGACTCTGCTTACAAAGATCATGACTTAACTCGGTCTTGGCATCAGTTTTTAAAAGTCCCCCCAGAAATTCTGATGTGTGGCCCATGTTGAAAAACACTGCTCTAGGCTACTTCTTAAGTTGGCATTTTTTTTTTTTAACCATGAGTCTGCATAGAACTGAGGAGGTTTAAAAAAATCCCAAAGCTCAGGGAGCATGCCAGACCAATTAGATCAGTCTCTGATGAAGGAACCTGGGACCTGGTATGTTACAAAAACTCCCCAGGTGATTCTAATATGCAACAAAGCTTAGAATAGCTTACCTAAAGAGATTTAGGAATTTCTGTCTTTTCTGTCCCTGTCTATGCCTGGACTTTCAAAGCTGCCTGAGCACCAGGTTCTCATGCTATTTCATTGTCAAATCTACTGAAATTAAGTATGTGGCTCATCAGGTACAAATTCTGCAGTATTGATGCAAATAAGGCCACTGTCGATTGCCTTTGGTTTGGAGATGAAGAAATAAAATGCATTTCCTTTTTTCTTAAAAGGTATTAAGGAATAAATAGACCAAAGAAAGAGTGATCTCCTTATTTTGCTGAAAGAGAGTGAGTACCCTTGAGTTCAGTGGTCTCTTACAGCTCAACATTGTTAACACATGGCTATGTAGGGTCTCACTTGAAATCAGGGTGATAACTCCACTGCGGAAGAGTGGAGAAGAAAGGGTTACATTTGAACCAGAAGAACGTTATGTGAGAGTGGGGATGGTGGTAGGATGGGAGAGGACTCAGATTTGCCCCTGTTTCTATTACTAATGCAGTTATGTGCACTTAAGTTTCAGGATCTTCTAAATGGAGGAGAAATGACATCCATTTTTGAGGTCATCTAAGGACAGAATAGTTGACATAACTATTTCATTGTAAACTGACGTTTGTATAAAATACAAATGTTAGTAATGAAAGGAATATTATGTTCAGCACCCAGGAGTAGGGACAAATAACACTGATGTTGTTCCATCGTTTTTCCTTCCCATAATCATTGCTCTCAAGCATGCAGGTGCTCAGTATTGGCACTTAAACCTCTAAATGTTTGTTTGGGATTGGATGAGTAGTTATCAACAAGAAATGATCATCTGGGAGGAAAACAGGCAGGAAAATAGTTGAAAAAAAATAGTTCCTGTCCTGATTCAACCTTAATTTTTATATAACCCACAATAGTTTTATTCGTAAGACTATAGGATATCATTGTATCATAAATAATAAAAAAGGAAGTCATTATACAGACATAGGTTAACAAGAACATATGTGTATTATTTGTGCTAAACAGATAAGTAAAAAATAAATTGTTTATAAATTTAGACTGAATAGGAAATCAATGTGAACTCAGAATTCGCAAGCATTAGAAGTGTCTAAAATTGTAATATTATTCCAGACTCTGAGAGCTACTAAGGGAAATAAAGGAATGAACCTGAATTATTGATGCAATATTATTGTGTACTGCATTGTCATTTCAGCTAGGTATAGGAACCAGAGATAGGGAAGTCGGCCATGACATTGAATTTCAGATAAATAAAACAAAACATGGCAAGAACTATATATATTGGGTCATCAGGAAAGTCATGATGGATTTTGCATAGAAAAATATGTCAAGACTTTTCCAACAACCCCACAGATTCATGAAGAGACTTTAAATCTTTTGTTTGATTTTAATCTGGCACTCTTCTTGTATTATTAATTATAAAAGTCAAATAATATCTAGAATTGAGGTAACATTTAGTACAGACCTACACAGAGATATGAGACTTCAATGTTAGACTTTGATCTATTTTTTTTGGAGTTTTTTTATTGTTTGTTTGTGGTTTTTTGCTATAGGGCATGTGCGCTTGCCAGAAAGACAGAGAAAGACAGAGAGACAGAAAGCGAGAAATCACCCCCCCCTGGGGGGGATGTCCACGCCGCAATCCCTTCTCCTCCATTCTCTTCTTGGGATCCTGGGCACGCATGCACATGTGCCCAGCGTGAGTTTTAAGCCACTGGGTCTGGGACGCGAACCGTGGTCAACTCCATGGGAATTCAGCGACATAGCCGTTATGCTAACTGCTGGTCCCAAGATCTATATTTTTAATAGTTTGAAAAAAAGTGATGTAATTTATGTAAAAGTACCTACTGAGTGCTTTACAGTCAGTTTGCAACCTAGTTTTATATTCTTCCCTTTTGGTAGCAAGTTGAGCATCTGTGGACCTTTTATCATGTGCTTTATCTCATGAAGAAACTAAAATACAGAGGATATAAGTACTTGCTATGATCACTGAGATCATAGGTTGTTTTGCGAAGTTCTTTCCTCCTCTGAAGGGCTGATTGGATACAGACTAATACAAAGACTTAGACAAAGACTTGAGGCACTGATGTCATGCCATTTATTGCTGAGTGCAGAAGGAGCTCACAGAATGTTTTCTCTGCTGCCATAATCATTGCTCTCAAGCATGCAGGTGCTCAGTATTGGCACTTAAACCTCTAAATGTTTGTTTGGGATTGGATGAGTAGTTATCAACAAGAAATGATCATCTGGGAGGAAAACAGGCAGGAAAATAGTTGAAAAAAAATAGTTCCTGTCCTGATTCAACCTTAATTTTTATATAACCCACAATAGTTTTATTCGTAAGACTATAGGATATCATTGTATCATAAATAATAAAAAAGGAAGTCATTATACAGACATAGGTTAACAAGAACATATGTGTATTATTTGTGCTAAACAGATAAGTAAAAAATAAATTGTTTATAAATTTAGACTGAATAGGAAATCAATGTGAACTCAGAATTCGCAAGCATTAGAAGTGTCTAAAATTGTAATATTATTCCAGACTCTGAGAGCTACTAAGGGAAATAAAGGAATGAACCTGAATTATTGATGCAATATTATTGTGTACTGCATTGTCATTTCAGCTAGGTATAGGAACCAGAGATAGGGAAGTCGGCCATGACATTGAATTTCAGATAAATAAAACAAAACATGGCAAGAACTATATATATTGGGTCATCAGGAAAGTCATGATGGATTTTGCATAGAAAAATATGTCAAGACTTTTCCAACAACCCCACAGATTCATGAAGAGACTTTAAATCTTTTGTTTGATTTTAATCTGGCACTCTTCTTGTATTATTAATTATAAAAGTCAAATAATATCTAGAATTGAGGTAACATTTAGTACAGACCTACACAGAGATATGAGACTTCAATGTTAGACTTTGATCTATTTTTTTTGGAGTTTTTTTATTGTTTGTTTGTGGTTTTTTGCTATAGGGCATGTGCGCTTGCCAGAAAGACAGAGAAAGACAGAGAGACAGAAAGCGAGAAATCACCCCCCCCCGGGGGGGATGTCCACGCCGCAATCCCTTCTCCTCCATTCTCTTCTTGGGATCCTGGGCACGCATGCACATGTGCCCAGCGTGAGTTTTAAGCCACTGGGTCTGGGACGCGAACCGTGGTCAACTCCATGGGAATTCAGCGACATAGCCGTTATGCTAACTGCTGGTCCCAAGATCTATATTTTTAATAGTTTGAAAAAAAGTGATGTAATTTATGTAAAAGTACCTACTGAGTGCTTGACAGTCAGTTTGCAACCTAGTTTTATATTCTTCCCTTTTGGTAGCAAGTTGAGCATCTGTGGACCTTTTATCATGTGCTTTATCTCATGAAGAAACTAAAATACAGAGGATATAAGTACTTGCTATGATCACTGAGATCATAGGTTGTTTTGCGAAGTTCTTTCCTCCTCTGAAGGGCTGATTGGATACAGACTAATACAAAGACTTAGACAAAGACTTGAGGCACTGATGTCATGCCATTTATTGCTGAGTGCAGAAGGAGCTCACAGAATGTTTTCTCTGCTGGTAATGCACATGAAGGGCACTTGGAAGCACTTCTTCCCTCTCAGAACTCACAGAGCCCGTCGCAGTGTGGAGCTGACCAAGGCAAGACCATCAGGGCCAAGTGGGCTGAACCAAGACTGAGCAGAACAGGGTTAGCTAGCTATTCCGTTTCTCTTAAAGGGCTGCAGACAGTAGTGGATCATTGTCAAAGACAAACTGCCAACACATGCACATGCATGTACATTCAGTGGCATACTACAGCAAAGTCCTAATTATATAACAAACATGCAAGTGCAGTACAGCTAATAATGTAAGTTGTTTCTTCTGTGGTCTTCGGACATGATAAGATAGGAAGCGAGGGAGCCAGGCTAAACTATCCTGACTCCGTTTTCTCTACTCAGGTAACAGAGCTTAGACTGGACCATAGGCAATTGTTTCAGAGTCTATGTGCTATTCTCTAAAACACTTTTCTTATTTGCTGATATAGTTCAATAATAGGTTATAAAACATTGGGTCGTCAGAAAAGCCATGATGTATTTTTTCTACACTTTTCCATATGAAAATGTGTCATGACTTTTCCAATGACCCACTAATAGATAACGATTGAAGATCAGCTACACACAGATGAATAGGATATTGTATTAATTAGACCTCATTACCCACCATTATTCCCATGTAACCGTTTCTTTAGTGAACTCCTTGATAACCGTTTACTGTCTCAAAAGTGCACTCATAGGCCATAGAATCACAGATTCTTAGAATTATTGCTCACATGTATTATATTAGGTGTCTGTACATTCCACTGCCTAGTCTCAACCCATGGACCCGCATTTTGCTCATGAGGAAGAGATTCAAGAGAAAGAAGTGTACTGAACCATGAATTAGACTGAACTATCAGAACATTATTAGCTGAAAGTGTTACAGTTGCTTCCAGAGCCAAGTCATTTGCTTCAGGATCCAGTCAATGTTCAGTTTTCTATTGATTGTGTCTGAAATCCCAGTTCATTTTCTATTTGGCCCCCTGAGAACTTCAGACCTTGAGTAACTCAAAAGGTCCTTGGGATTCTACTTTTGGTAGTATTTTTTCACTTGACTTTTCTATATCCCTTGTTACTGAGATGCAATATATTCTTGGCACCTCTCTTGGTTAGCTTTTGACATCTCTTAGGTGTTTCTAAATTTTATTTTCTATATTCTTTAAATTTTTCAGCTATTTACTGAGTTATTTATGGAGTTATTACTTGGGTAGTTTTGTTGCTGTTGACTGAGACTGAGTAACCAGGCTGACAAAGCTCATATCATTATAGAGCTTCCAATCAAATAGGGTGCATAGATAAATAAACAACAGGTTAAGTCTAGAGAAATGAGTTGATAATGGGGATGTGGATCTAGGTGAAGTGGAGTCAGAGATCTCTTCCCAGAAGAGTATCTCTCTGAGCTAGAGACATAAAGGAGAAGTAGCAACTATCCAAACTTCACAAAGACAGGGACAGACCTACGTAATTGATCTCATTATCCTTAATACAGCATTTGTTGTATAATTAGAATTCAATATAGGGTTTTGAAGAGATGAATGCAAAATCGAGAAGGTAACAAAGACTCTGTCATCGACCAAACTGTTGTCAGGCTCCTCTGAGCCCTCTCTTCTGATTAAGCCTCATCTTTGGATTCTACTAGTTGCTTCTGAGCTGAATTTTAGCTGAGACTTCTCCAAATCATATCCATAGAATGTTCTCTCACCCTGAGAAAATGATAACTATGGCCTACATTTGTCAAGAATTTAATTTAGGGGACCAGCATTTAGCGTAATGGCTATGTTGCTGGACTCACATGTAGTCGACCGTGGTTTGAGTCCTGGACCTGGTGGCTTAAACTCACGCTGAGCATGTGTGCATGTGGGCCAAGATCCTGAGAGGAGAATTGAGGAGAAGGGTTTTTGACATGGCCATCCCCCCTGAGGAGTGATTTCTCACTTTCTATCTCTCTGTCTTTCTTGTGAGCGCATGTGCCCTATAGCAAATACCTCCCCACCCAAAAAATTTTAATTTAGTAGAAATCCACATCCCCCTACCTGAGTTCCTCTTAGTGATTTTTCATCCATTGACCCCCCCATCATGCTCATCAGCTATAAATCCACAGCTGTTTTTACTATAATTGGGGTTCAGTTCAATCTCTCTGATGTAGTGCAATAAATTAATACAATTTTAATAATTAAATCAATACAATTGATTAAAATCTCCCTTACTTTTTTACAAATATCAGGATAATTTCTCTATAACAAGGCTAACAATGTACAAACCATCAGTTCTCCTAGTTTCTCTTTGATCCTTGGCAATTTTTCTGCAAAAGAAGACAAAGATTTTATTGATTAGTATAAGCATTAAAGGAAATACTATATGAAAATAATATATGTAAAATATTAAAACCATACTTGGTATATAATAAATGCTAAGTGCTAAATAATTAATAGATATCTTTTTTCAGCTGTCACTTTCTCATGCTTTTGGTTATTCAAAATTAAGCTTTGTTACTCTGGAAATTAAAAAAAAAGGTGTATTTTTCTGAGCACTAGCTAAAATTATGTGCAAAATTATGTATTTGTTGTTATGAGTATTTCTTTTACTTAGGGAGAAAATCTGTATTTTGCATCGTATTCTCCAAATATCTGCAACCTTAAAAATGCTACAGACCACCACCATACTTATTTTCATATGGCATATGTCTAGTTACATGGTTCAAAGTAGCTAGTTCCCAAATACATTTATCATATCCAAATTGTCTTTTATATTCCACTTCTGTATTTGCCACACTAAGATTCAAACTTGACACTCCCAATCTCCCATCTCTTCTGTCTCAACACCTATTCCAACTTGGTTTTCTTCCTAATGACTGTACTTCTCTCTGTAGGGCTGCTTTTTCAACAGTCTCTTAAGGAGAGTACCTTGGAATATATGTATATACCTAACCTTTGATGGTTATCATCAATTACCATTTGAAATAGTTCTGCAATTAAATGCTAGCATTGCTTCTTGGAGAGGTTTTTTGTTACAGGGTTCATGTGCTCACCAGAAAGACAGAGAGAGAAAGCGAGAAATCACCCCACGGGAGAATGGCCACACTGCAATCCCTTCTCCTCCATTCTCCTCTTGGGATCTTGGGCATGCACACACGGGTCTGGGACTCGAATAGTGGTTGACTACATGGGAGTCCAGCGACATAACCATTATGCCAACTGCTAGTCCCAGCATTGCTTCTCTTACAACTCTGTGCTTTGTCAATTTTGGACCATCTTCACTTTTACTGGGTTTTCTTTATAAGCCTCCTAACTGGTGTCTGAGCCTCTAGCTTTTTCCTCAAACTTACTCTTTCAAAGTATTACCATATTTTATCTTGAAATATTAAGGACAGTTTTCCTGGGACCAGCAGATGGCGTAATGGTTATATTGCTGGACCTTGGTTCAAGTCCTGGCTGGACTTAATGGCTTAAACTCATGCTGGGCGTGTGGCATGCGTGCCCAAAATCCTGAGAGGAGAATAGGGGAGAAGGGATAGCACTGTGGCCATCTTCCTGGGGTGGGTGGCAATTCCTTGCTTTCTGTCTCTCTGGCGAGAACACATGCCCTACATCAATCTCTGAAAACAAACAGTTTTCCTAACAATTTCTCTTTCCCAGCCATTTCTTTAGCCTAGCCTCCACGTTCTCTTAATTACTGTCTCCTTGTATTCCCTGAGAATTTTCACCTTCTTCTTCCCTTTCTTCTTCTTCTCTCTCTCTTTTTAATTTTTTTTTAGAGATTTTTGCTACAGATAACATGTGTTTGCCAGAGAGACAGAAAGTAAGAAATCACCCCCAGGGTGGAATGTCCATGCCACAATAACTTCTCCTCCATTCTCTTCTTGGAATGTATATACATGCCCAGTGTGAGTTTCAAGACACCAAGTTTGGAACTTGAATCATGGTCAGACAGATGGGAGTCCAGCACTTTAACCACTATGCCACCTGCTGGCCCCTCTTTTCTTTCTTTCTGAATCCTAGCCCTCATCAATGCGTTAGTACAAATTCCACCTGTTTCAGAGGAGTATTTTCTAATTGTTGTCTTTCACTATTTATCTTTTATAATTTATGAATATCTTCTGAAGCCTTTTACAAAGTTCCTTCACGGTGTGTGTACGTGTGTGTGTGTGTGTACATGAGACTGTGCACAGCACTTCCATGTACTCTGTCTTCCCACACATATGACAGGACTTGTCTTATATTTCACAACGCTCCCACCAGACTTTTCAATAAAACTTTATTTATTCTGTGAGTGAGAGAGAGAGAGAGAGAGATACTGCATATTCAACGGGGTCTTGATGCCATGATCAACCCCAGTTTCAACCAGCCCAGCTCACTGGCACATTCATGCCCAGTATACTCAGTGAGATCTCTGGATGCAAACTGGCAACCTTCCTGTACCCATAAACAGACTTTTAAAAAACATATATATTCAGTACATAATTGAGGCTGATAAGAGTCCTAACCACACATGTAAATCACCCTTTAAACATAGTTTCTTAAATATTTACATGGCCATGTAAATTTTAATTTTTTTAGAGTAACAGTGTAATTAGATTTTTTTGACAACCTATCTATTCTACATATGGATATATATATACAAAAGTCAATAAGGCATCTGCTTTTTAATTTTTTTATGTGAGATTCTTGCCATAGGATTCATGTGCTTGCTAGAGAGATACAAGGAGGTAGAGAGCTAGAAAGCCAGAAATCACCCCCGGGTGGGGGATTGTCATACCACAATCCTTTCTCCTCTATTCTCCTCTCGGGATGCACACATACACAGACACACACATACCCGGAGTGAGTTTTTAAGCCACATGGTCCGAGACTCGAACTGTAGTCAACTATGTGGGAGTCCAGTGATGTAATTATTACACCATCTGCTGATCCCTGCATTTGCTATTTTTAAATAACACCTTCCTGTAAGACACTATTTATGAAAAGTTCCACATTAAATACAGACTTCATATTGAGGTCTGATTCATGTTAATAAGAACTACTTATACAGCCTTGGATAAAACTCTGCTACTACACTGTCCCACACAATGAGTTGTCAAGTGTGAAGAGACAAATTACCATGATGTCCAAGGTTAGCAGAGCTATTGTTCTGTTACTGTGACTATATTCTGGAGTTGACTGACCATGGAGTTGACACCATTGAATAATGAGTACTAAACAAATTCAGGCTTAGTTTCTTTTGTGTTTTTGGAAAGAGGTTATCAAACTAGGATCATTGTGTAATATTGCATCACTGAAGGTTGTATTTTTAAAATCTCACATAAAAAAAAGTGGCTGATTGGAAGTATGTTCTTTCTGAATCACATACAGCCCAGGTATTCTAAATTTCTATCAGTGAATTCTCCTGCTTATTGATTAATCTAGCAAGCACATGGGTCTGACATATATTGTTGGCAAACATAGTCATTTAACGTTCACATTGATGAGTGGGTAGGGTTAGCTTCTATTGAAATCTACTTGCTGTGGTTTGTAGCTATAAGTCTGCTAAGTTAAGCCAGTTATCATAGGTCCTATATTTTCTTCTTTGTTTCAAGAATAAATCATCTGAATAAGACAAAAGTGGATTTACCACCTGTTGAGACCAATTATAAACCTTATGGTATTTGACAAAACACTCTCACCTAGAATATAACTTCATTCTTGAGACCAGCAGTTGGCATAATGGCTATGTTACTGGACTCCCATGTTGTCGACCGCTGTTCAAGTCCGAGACCTGGTGGCTTAAACTCACACTAGGTGCATGTGCAAGTATGCCTAAGATCTTGAGGAGAGAATGGAGGAGAGGGGATTGCGGCGTGGCCATCCCCCCGGTGGGGGGGGTGATTTCTTGCTTTCTGTATCTCTGTGTTTCTTGTGAGCGCATGCACTCTATAGCAAAAACCTCTCCAAAAAAACCCAAATTCTTATTACATAA
>NW_006160028.1:390514-404369 GCF_000334495.1 Tupaia belangeri chinensis | reverse complement strand
TGCTGAACAAGAATAGGAGTTACTGCAGTATTCACAGTGGAGTGAGTCCAGGGCCAAACAACTGACATAACATGGATTCTGACACTCCCAAGCATGTCGTCACTGAATCCCAGTCAATGCATCCAAACTTTTAATTCAAGGTTCCCAAGAGTATGCAGACACTGCCCCACCACACACACAGACAACTTAGTTCTGTTATGATGAGCGGTAGTGCTATTTTTACACATAAATCATGGTAGAATTTTATATAAATATAAAATACCACCATAAAAAATAATCTCCCCACATCTCTTTTTCAAAAAACGCTTCAAAATAAATGTTCTGAATTTAATTAATTGAGTATACCCCTGTGTCATTAGAAACTATTTTTGCTGCCAGTCAGTTCAGATACTGGTTTTCCCAGCGAGTTCTTGGTTTTATCTTTATTTGTATCTTACACAGCTCATATCACTTATCAGATCACATTTACACAGAGCATTTTGACTGGGTTATTTTCAGATGGCTTTAATTCAGAAGTCAAAAACATAGCTTTATGTGACCATTAGGTGCATTTTAACTTGGCTATATAATATTTTAAACTTAGTTTTCTGGCTTCGTGTGCCATGTATCTAAATGGAACTATCATCCGAAGATTTTGATGAAATATGTGTTCGGCCAACCAAAGTCATAATGCATGTGACCTTCCTGTTCCCAGTCAAGCCTTGAGTTTCTGGTTCCCGTTCTAAAGCTTTTATCTGTATGGACCCAGGATTATTTTAACTGACTTGTTCTTCCCTTTTGTCTTCTCCGTCATCAGGCTTTGAGCATCTGTTCCTTGGATTAGTCAGGAAACTGATTTTCCTGCCTCTAATAACATTTGAGAGCGTTTAAGACCCATAAATTCGTCTCCTACCTTCAGAAGCAGCTACTAGTAGAGCTGAAGAAAGATAGGGAAGAAATTATTCATTTTCTTATAAAATAAACATATAAACTTATATTTCAAGGTAATGCGATGCCATGGCCATTATTTTTTAAACTACTTTATGAGATATGACTGACAAGTAAAAACTATCCATATTTACTACATAAATCTCAATGAGGTTGAGGATAAGCAAACATCCATAAAACCATGGCCACTAAGGCCACAGAAATACTCATAACTTCCCAAAGGTTCCTCCTGTCCCACCCATTTTTACTTATACACGATACAGCCCATAACCATGTACGTGAGAGTGACAGGAAGAGAGAGAGAAAGAAGCACCCTTTAAAGAGTCTGGTCATGCCACAGTCCCCTCCTTCCAGTCCTCCAGCCTACTCAATCCTGGACTTGAGCACATGACCGGAATGTCTCTAGCTGACCAGGCTGGGGACTTGAACCTCTTTTGCTATGTGTGGTCCATCTTCTCTTGAGCAGTTCAGCTCCACTTCATGGCCCATTCCCTTTATTACTAATATGTGTGTGTCCATGCATGCATGTGTGTAGTAAGAACACTTAACATAAGATTTACGCTCTAGAAAATTTTAAGTATCCAATACAGTAGTCACACAGTAGGTCTCCACAATTCTTTCATCTTGTATAACAGATGTCTGTACTCTGAACATCATCTCCTCATTTTTCCCTTACCTCCAACCCCTATCAATCACTGTTTAACTCTCTACTTCTATGAATTTGACGATTTTCGTTTCCACTTATAAGTGAGATCATACAGAAATTATCTTCCTGTGTTTGGTTTATTTAACTTTGCATAGTGTCCTCCATGTTTTTGCAGATGGCAGGATCTCTTTTTCTGGCAAGGCTGAACAGTATTTAGATTCTTTGTCTATTATGCGATATGTACTTCATGTCCTTTAACCATTCATTCATCCAGCTGTAAGACATAGAGAGAAAGTTCAGTCTGTCACGTATGCTAACATATAGAGATTTATTCTTTCCGAAAACACAGCTGCCCAAGCTGTCCCTTGTCCGCTCTGGCTTCACTCTCTCTTGCTTTGAAGCCAAGTTGTGTCTTCCATGCTTCTTTCCTCTCTGTCCTCTGTACTCACTGAGTCTTCAGCAAGGTTTTCCCTCTGCCTCAAAAATGCTCCCATCTCTACTTATCCTATTATTTATCTGTATCTGGAGCTCAGAGAAGATCAATAAAAAGATATTTCAAGGGGGACAGCTAGTGGTGTAGTGGTTAAGGCATTGAGAAAACACATAGCCAACTGTGGTTCAAGTCCTGAAGCAGGCAGCTTCAAAATCATGCCAGGCGTGTGTGTGTGTGTGTGTGTGTGTGTGTGTGTGTGTGTGCCCAAAATCTCAGGAGGAGAATGGAGGGATTGTGGCATAGCCATCCACCCTGGGGTTGGGGGGTGATTTCTCACTTTCCCTCTCACTGTTTCTCTTTGTCTCTCTCTTTTTGTCACAGACCCCATGGCAAAAACCTTAAAAAAAATAAGTTTCCAATTTTTAAATATTTCTCTTATCAATGTGTTTGTCTGAGATATAATATTTCAATTTTACAAATGATCTAGGAGTGTCTCTCCATAAAAAATTATCTCAGGCATTGAACTAAAAGAGTAAAATATATGCTAATATGAAAGGGCAAAAGAGACATTACAGGGAAAATATTTTATGGCCAATATAATGGTGTATCAAGCCACTTTTAGAATAACTAAGCAATTCTGTTAAAAACATAAAAGGTCAAATAGCATATCTTATAATGCAGAAAGAAATCCATCCAATTTTAAAGTTGTTCTTGCTCTATCCAATGTTACTTAGAGGACAAAATAACTGAGGTTAATAGACTTTCTTATATCACTGGCCTACGTGGTTAGTAAAAATAAGAATCTAAGGAATGACAGATATTTCAAACCTATAATGACCTATCATTAATCCCCGAAATGATCTTGTTCCCAGTTTGTCCTAACCCTGTGGCAGTTTTCTGTTAAATTCGAATTCTACATGTTTTTGTACCAGAGAAGCTACTTTTAATGTCTCTATTATTTTAACTTCATAATTAGTATGATGAACGATGAATCCCTATTCAGCATCAACTCCCTTAGAATCTGCAAATACAGATGCAGCTTACTGGAGTGTGAAGGCCGGTGAAAGGGGCTTCATTCTAATGAAATCCAGAGGTCTGCTTTCCCCTAACGGGTATCATTTCTTTACAAAAGCACTTGCTCATTCACAGCTTCCAACAATCATTGTGCAAGGCCCACACTAAAGCTCTCAAAAGATCAAGTGTGATTTGCTCACATCTGGTTAGTTTACTCTCTCTACACTTTTACCTTAGGTTATTCTTTTATTCAAAATGATGGCAGTTAACCACCATTGAGTGAACAAGACACAGAAGGAAGGTGTTTTGGGTGGGTTTTTTTTAGAATTATTTTAGCGTAATAGCTATGTCGTTGGACTTCCATGTAGTCGACCGCGGTTTGAGTCCAGGATCCGGTGGCTTGAACTCACGCTGGGCAACATGTGTATGCATGGCCAAGATATTGAGAGGAGAATGGAGGAGGAGAAGGGATTGCACATGGCCATCTCCCCTGGGGGGTGATTTCTCGCTTTCTGTCTCTCTCTGTCTTTCTGGTGAGTGCACACACTCTACCGCAAAAATCTCTCTAAAAAGAAATAAATAAATAAAAGAATTATTTTATTTAACTTTGTCTTATTTATTTATTAAGTTTAATTTGACCAAAGAGGGACAGAGTGAGTGAGAGAGAGAGAGAGAGAGAAAGAGAAAGTGAGAAAGCAAGGCACCAGTTCTGAGACTTGAACCATTGTTGGCCATGTGGGAATCCAGTGCCCTTAACCACCACGCCATCTGCTGGCCCAAAGAAGTTCTTATTTTGTTTAAAGCTCTTGTTAACAATACAATATTAATGGTCTTAACAAATATCTCACTGGGGACTTTTAGAATAATAACGATAACAACAAACTAGTAGAAAGCAAAACCTTCTTTCATGGTCAAAACATGGAGGTTCTGATAACTTTGGAAAAAGGATGCTTGTATAGATGAACTTTTGACAATTTTTGCCATTCAAGTGAGCTGAGGTAGTTTGCAGATAATCTTTATTTATACAATATAAAAGCCTTTGCACATAATATTCCCTTAGACAAAAAATGCTCTTCCCCAAGATGGTCCTGTGCTCCTGTGTTACTTCTTCAGAGGAATCCTTTTTTTAGCCAGCTTACCTGTCCTCACAACACAGCAGCTCATTTCGTTTCTGTTCGTTGATTTATTTTCTCCATATCACTGCTACATATGCATTACACATTCATTTGGAGATTACCTACTTTACTGTCATAATAGATAAATCAGGTCAGGGGCTCCACATGTTTTGTTCATTATTCAACCCTAAGAGCCTGAATTAGGAGCCTGGCACATAGCAGGTTCTTTGAAAGTATGTGTTCAATAAAGTAACTCATAAAATAGGAGCCTCGAAAAAGGTTATTTCAAAACTATGCACAACATAATAAACCATCATGATGACTATTCAATCTACCACCTTCCTAAAAGTTCAAGTACACATTTGTATGGTATAAACTGTTTAGTTCTTCAGATATATTTGGAAAAGTAGTTACTATATAAAAAAATAAGCAATACCACCCACATAAGCCAAGTAGTGGTTGAAAAAAAAATTATTTAATTGTATTTTTTTTTACCTCAAATCATATGTGCCTGTGAAAGAAACTTTAAAAGTTTTTAGTTATTTTTGTTTGTTTGTTTTCTTTTAGTGACAAAGGAGTAGAGCCATGAGAAAAAATGAGATGCAGGTAAGTGATTAAGGCACAAAGAGGGAAAATGCTTCTAATTTCAAAAATTCTTTTTCTTGGGAACCAGCAGTTAGCGTAATGGCTATGTCGCTGGACTCCCACTTAGACTGTGATTTGTGTCCGAGACCCAGTGGCTTAAAACTCACGCCAGGCACATGTGCATACGTGCCCAAGATCTCGAGTGGAGAATGAAGGAGAAGGGATTGCGGCATGACCATCCCCTCTGGGGGGTGATTTCTCGCTTTCTGTCTCTATGTCTCTTTCTGTCTGTCTGGCGAGCGCACACGCCCTATAGCGAAAACCTCTCAAAAAAAAAAATCCTTTTTCTTTAGCATTGTAATCTACAATATACTCATGATAGTAAGTAGCTGAAGGTGAACTATGACTGTCACCAAGAAAGACACTTGAAAATCTTGCTTAACCCAGTAGCCAGAATAGCCTTTTATTTACGTTTAAAAGCTTGTGCATTCTCTTTCAATAAACATATCTGTTAAGATGAAAATGCTAATTCATTCTTTTGAAAGTGTCAGAAGTAGCTTTGAAAGAAATGTCACTGTTGGGACTGTTTGGTTCTTTAACCAAGCTTGATTGCTCACTGCCCATCTGCCATCCATTCCGCTACCTTCTGGGACACTAAAGGTCGTCAAAAAGCAGTGATTGCTTCCAGGATTGTACAGACCAGAAGAAGGAATTACTCACTGTTTATTCACAGATCTATCCATTTTACATATATTTCACCTTGCTTCAAAAATAATTTCAGGCTATCTAAGATAGGTTGTGTATTGCAAAACCATCTGAGATAGAAGCAGGTAAGAAAAGTAAGGTGAAAGAGACAAGGGCAGGGTAATAAAATATGACTAGATTTATATTATTGCATAAAACCCAGGCTATGGAATAATACATATTTGCTAGGGGGTATATTTCAACTGATAATGGCAATTCAATGTGTGATTAAGTATAACAGTAGAAACCTGTGCATGATAGAATTTTACCAGGTAAGAGAGTGAATTGCTCTATTTCTCAAGAGACTCTGAGTCAAACAAGATATCTTAGAACAAGTGATTTTTTTCCCCTAAGTTTCTGAGTAAGAGTAACAGTTGTTCAGACAAATTGAGTGGAGAGTTAACAGTTCTGTGGGCAAAGGGAAAAGCATGTGGCATGTCATACTTATGGAAGTAGCATAATTAAAACAGCATGGGATTTTTTGGAAATTAGAAGGATAAAGAAGCAGGTTGTGAGGGAGAAGAAAGCTGGTCTCTGGCCATTTCTTGAGCTGCATTCATTTGTTGTCAGACAGAAAAGCTTGAGTGATGGTACATAAGAGTGAAAGCATCTTTGGATGGTGATTCAGTTGTGCTGTCGGGGAGAGATGTGAATTATTCAACTTCCAAAGATATGACAAAATGTTTACTGTTGACTGTAGAGGTGAGCTGACGGCGCAGCTCACCTGTCGAGAATCTGAAGCCATGCCCAGAGCAGAGCCGCATTTGCTTATTACCTCGGTGTCGCAAAGGGATTCTTCCAAAACAAATCTTTCACAGCTGAAATTTCAGAAGAAGGCTCATGGGTAATTTACAGAATCCCAATTCTTTCATGGTTACCTTTAATTTTTTTTCAGCAGTTATGTATATATTGAGAGGTTTTTGCTATAGGAAGCATGTGCTCACCAGAGAGACAGAGAGACAGAAAGTGAGAAATCACACACACACACACACACACACACACATACACACACACCCATGGAGGATGGCCACATCACAATCCCTTCTCCTCCATTCCCCTCTCAGGATCTTGGGCACACAAGCACACATGCCTGGCATGAGTTTAAGTCACCGGGTCCTGGACTCAAACTGCAGTCAACTACATGGGAATCCAGCAACATAGCGATTACGCCAACTGCTGGTCCCTTTCAACAGTAATATTTTTAAAGAATTTGCTGTGTTGAATGATTTTGATGCCTCAACTCTTTTCTGTCTAGGAAAAATATTGCACTTCAAAGGAGAAAAGGTAATGATGTAAAAATGACAACGATCTGACACAATGATGTCTTTATTTTATATTTTGTTGCCTGTATCTCATGCCCTTTCCTTTCCTGGTCCAAATTTCCAAACTTGTTGATTTTTTTTCCCCCTTACAGATACTAACACATAAAGAAGCCAAGCATTTTTGCAGACTTTGCATAGTTAACAGAGCAAGCTTCCAAGAATTACTCTGATTGTTTCACTAGGCATGATCACATGACCTACTTAGTTCTAGCTAATTATGTAGATATTTATAGCCCTTTGCTATCTGGGATACATACAAATACTGTTCTCATGTAATTTCGGTCCATATTCACCATGATCATGACAACTTACTCTTCCAGACATGAGATTTTCTCTCTCCTCTCCCTTCTGTCAAATATCCAAGCACACATATAGCTCACTTCTACTTAGTGAAATCCTGAATATTCCTTAAGGTCCAGTTCTGATATACTTGTCTTTCTTTTTCTTTTTTAACTGCTATAGGACATGTGGGCTTGCCAAAGAGAGAGAAAGAGATAGAAAGCATTCCCAGTGGGACATAACCATGCCCTAATCCATTCTCCATCCCAAATCCATTTTCCATCCTGTTGAAATTTTGGGCATTCCCAGTGAGGTTTTCAAGCCACTGGGGCCTGGATTCAAAACAGGACCCAGCTCCCTTTAGCACTAGGCTACTTGCTAGTCCCTAATATACTTTTCCTTATGACATTATCCTAACTGCCCTTGAACAAAAACTTCATTCTTCTGGCTCAAATATCAATTTCTCTCTGGCGTTACTTGTATCTTTTATTATTGTCTCATATTATTGAATCTTTTTAAAGCCTAGAGTGAATGTTTCATGGGTAGAAAATAATTTGCTCCTTTTTTGTTTCTTCTCAACAATTATCCTCTCCCCAGACTTCGCCCAAAGTGGTTGGCTGAGCACCCTATATGTAGTGTATTTCTTTTAATTAAAATATGGAAGTATACTAATTCATAAAATAAAAGCAAACAGCGTCTTTGCAAATAGCTGCTTTGGTGACAGGCAACATGCACAAGTTGCACTGCATTGCACCAGGGAAATCATTAAGAAGATACCTGAGACCCAGCTAAATGACAGTTCAAACAAATTAGCCACCTACACGGGCTGTAATGGATTTCATTTCCTGCTGCTGGCCACATGGAAAGAAAATGCTGCTCATCTAGAGCAGACAGCTTGTTGAAATGTTGGGAAAATGTCATAAGGACCTGGGCTGAGGCCTCAAAAGGAATCAAAATCAATTACATTCTCTTAGTTGACATCATCTTTGTTGTTCATAAAAGGGAAATAAGATTGAATAATTCTGTTATCTGCATGTGTATTATTCTATGTAAGTTACAGATCATTTCAATATTTATTAATAATAAGTCAGTAATTAACAAGAGATTGAGTTTACTTGTCCCAGTTACAGGTGGATAAGCAGAACTTTAGAGAAGTAAATTACTGAATGTTACAGACATACTGAATGGCAAAACTGTAAGTCTAGAATACAGAACTTTGAGTTCTGGAAGAAAAATCCTCTTTTTTTAAAAAAAAAATTCTCTCTAATTTTGAAAAAAAAAAAAAAAACTGGAGATGAATTCTAGAAGATAAAAAGCCTCTTGAATTCTAACCAGAGGACTCCAGTGGATGTGTACTGTATAGTATCTATACAGATAAGTAGGTAAGCGCAGCCTATTTTCCAGAATTCCCTCCGTCTTTCATTTCCTAGTTGATGTAGGTCACCTGACTTGTCCTTTGGCTTCTCTGACTTCTGGGACAGGTGCATGTTTAGCTCCAGTTTGAAGGACATACCTGGAGCATTGAAGTTAGAGGCATGAAGGGGGCAAGAGACTGCAGCATGCTCCTCACTGTCCTTATGAGTCCCAGTGTCTTTCCGACCTCACAGCGATCTTCCCTCCTGTACTACTTGGCCTGTGGAATTCGAGCTGTATACAACAGTTCCACAAAGACTTCAACCAGCTCCCTCTTAGCATTAGGTCAAATTACTGTACTAAATCTCCCGTCTGGTATCTCTATGTGTATACAGCATGAAAATATGTATAATATATAATACATATGTATGAAATTAGCATATAAAATTAGATATACCTATTATAATTGTAAATGTTGCTATTACAATATGGAAATGAAATGTTTCTGTAATAATCCAGAGCATTCCCCAGACTGTATCTTAATATTTCCATATCCTGTCATTACAGTCAACGAAAGGGGGCTGGAAAGTAGTGCAGTGGTAAAATGCAATGCTCTGCAAGGCTCACCCATATGGAAAAGTTCTGAGTTCACATCCAGAGAATTTCCTGAGCACCTCAGGCACAAGCAGACCCTTGATCTGGGGCTAGCTAAAGAGGTGGGTGGAGCAGCAGCATCAAGACCCTGTTGGGGGTACTGTCTCTGTCTCTTTCTCTGTCTCTCTCTCTCTTTCTGTATCACTCATGGAAAAACAAACTTCAAAGAGAAAAAAAATGTCAAAGGAAAAATAAAAACGGCCCAATGCAGGCAGGTCCAGACAACTTAAAAATGATGGCGCAGGATAGTCTATCCAGCAAGGAAATATGACCAGCTGAGGTTCTTGCTGAGGGTGAAGAGAATATGGACTAAGTGACAGAGGAAGGTAGCCATGAATATCAAGTAAGCTGATATGGCCAGTCATAAAATTTACACGTTACTGCTTCTGTAAATTTCTTCCTTACTTTGATGTGAATAGATTTGTGTACACATTAGCCATTTTCTCTCTTCAATGATCTCATTTCCCCATTATGTATAATAAAGATCACTCCACAACAGATGAAGAAAATTGGTATTTTCTTTTGGGGCGTGGGCTGGCATGATTTTGGTTTTGTGAAGTACAGTTATATTGTTGAGTAGAAGCATGGTTTTGATATTGTGTTTCTTTGGAAGTTCAGAATGACTAAGGCATACACAGACGTCAACTTGACAAAAGGTGGACTGTGATGCACTTGTATTCTTCCAGTTTTTCGAATTGGCTTAGGCAGAATTCTCCTCTGAGCAATAAAGACCACGTGCATCCCACTGAACTTCTTCTCCAGCTCGAGAACAAGAGCCGATCTTGATTTCAGTTGAGGGACAGGAACAAAGAAGCTAAGCTGGGTATGTGTTTCCAAGAATTCCCTTCACTGAAGAGTTCCAAGTTAGAGGGGACCACAAAAGTATGTTTAAGAGTTTTGGAAGATCTACTGAATCAATAGGCACTCAGAAGTGGAGACAAGCAGAATGTGAGAATGATAAGCCCACAAGCAGTGACCACACCCAGGATGACCTGAGGCCCACTTTGCTCTTTTGCTATGAGTAAGCCTCGAACTTGAATGATATGGTTGTTCTCCAGGATGCTGGAGTCGTCATCAGGGTAGAAAATGACACCTGGGATAAAAATCAGAGCGACTGAAGGAGAGTCTGGTGGGGACCTCAGCAACAGTGGGCTTGGCTGCTGCCCCACACCAGCAAGGAGAGCCAGTTGTAATTGATGACGTGAGTGAGAGTAAACTGGGTACCAAGCGTTCCCATGCAACAAATAGATCCCTATTGCTTCACTTCCCTTTCCAAGCAAAGGTTCCCACATCAGGCACAAAGGCCGCCGCCTGCCATGTGCGTTTAACCAGCTTCCACAATTACATACAGCTGGTCCCCCAAGCTGCGGATCCAACCAACTGCAGATCAAAAGTATTCAATAAAAGTTGACTGTGTACTGAACAAGTACAGGTTCTATTTTATTTTATTTTATTATTTTATTTTATTTGAATGTTTTTAGTGATTTGCCAGAGTGTGTGTGTATACTCGGTGGAAAAAGATAAAGTGGGAGAGAGAGAGAGAAAAAGTGAGAAAGCATCCCAAATGGCACGTGGTCACTCCACAATCCCTCCTCCTCCATCTCCCCCTACTTCCGGGATGTTGAGCATGTATGCACACACCCCCAGTGTATTTTTTCTTTTTTTTAATTTAAATTTATTTATTTACGTTCATTTTTTCCAGCAGCAGGCCAGGACACAAACCTCATAGGTGGCCGTGTGAGATCCATCCATCTTGACCACCAGGTCATCAGTTTGCCAGATGCAGGCTTTTTTCCTCATTGTTATTCCCTAAACAATGTTACAACTATTTACATAGTATTTGCTTTGTATTAGGTATTGTAAGTAAGTTAAAAATGATTTAAAATATATGGGAGGATGTGCATAGGTTATATGCAAATGCTATACCATTTTATACAGGGGACTTGAGCACCTCAGTGATCCTGGAACCAATCCTCTGTGGATACCAAGGGACATCAGTTCTAGTCAATGCTTACAGTCAATAAACCAAAGAGAGAAAAAGACAGAGAAAGAGAGGTTCCTAGCACTGTGACTTCTTCTCTTGGACCACACTGACTTGTGATTCAAAACCACTCGAATCCACAGAAGCAAGATTGGCTGCCCTAGTGGGCATCAGACTTTGCTTTCAGGCCTTGCTTTTAATGATGGTCATAACAGCTAAGATTTACTCATAGATCTCAGACCTATTACAGATATTTCTAGAACTATCCCTGTCCTCCTCCTATCCACACACATAGGCACACACTACAAAGGAAACAAATGAGCATGTCATTACATGACAGGAACTGTTTCAAGGATCTATGTCAATTCTTTTTTGAAAAATTGAACTAACCTTGAAGGTAGTTATTATTACTATTTTCATTTTGCAAATCAGGCAATTGAAATATATGAGGTTTAAATCTCATCCCCAATGTCTCGTAGTTGATGCAGGAAGCCAGGGAACTGGAGCCTGAGCACCTGGTCTAACTGTCATGCCATTCAGCTTCCAGCCAGACCCTCCAAATGAAGCTCATCCTGAACAATCCGAGCTCAGATTTACTCCTGGGGAGATAGTCGATGGGAAGAGGGAGAAATTAGATAATGGGATTATCTGTGTAGTTATCTGTGGTTTAGGGATTAGGGTAACTTGGTGATAAAAGAAAAGTGAGAGTAGTAAAAAGAAAAAAATGGAAATAATTTTTGCACCTTGAACAAGCAGGCACCAGAGAACAAATAAGCCAGTTTGATAAGTTGTTTAACCTTGTCTCAGTGGAAATGAGATATTTTCCCCAGTGTGCCTAATATTTTATCAGACGACTCTCTGGCTTACTGTGCCAGACATCTGGCAAAAGAGGATATGATCTAACTTTTTTGTCCTTGATCTTGTCGAGATTTTAGATTTCATAAATTTTCATCTCACACTTAGTGCATTAAAATGATCATATTCTATATTTAAACTTATAAGCAAATTGCTCTCTGTTTTTATTATAGAATTTCACTTAAGAGCATAAATGTCAGTGATCAAATTAACAAAGATATCTTTTTACTTTATATCTTTGATTTTATTGAAATAAATTTATATAATATAAAATGAACCATTTTAAAGTTAACAAAAAAATGAAATTACAGTATGAGTTTACTTTAGTGCCCCAAATCTGAAAGCAGTGTAGTTTTCTCACAATGTGCATTTTTCTTTTTTTAAAGAATTATTTATTTAATTTAATTTATTCATTCATTTATTTTAATTTGACCAAAGAGAGAGAGAGAAAGAGAGAGAGAGAGAGAAAGCAACCCACCAGGTCTGGGACTTGAACCATGGTTGGCCATGTGGGAGTGTCCGGCGCCTTAACCACTACGCCACCCACTGGTCCCCTCACAACATGCATTTTTCCATGAACCATTTAAAGGTATTTTATGCATTGTATACAGAATACATTTATATGTTAGCAACTATGAGAGAAAAATGATTTAGAGGCAATGACTCATGTGATAAGTAAGTGGCGCTAGGGTTTGAAGTGTCCCCCAAAAGTGCGTATGTCAAAGACTTGATCTCCACAGCAGGGAGGCGGGGTCTTTAAGAGGTAATGGGTCTTGAGGGCTTTGCCCTCATTAATATCGTTATTGTAGGAGTGGGTCGTCAGGAGATCATGTTCCTTATAAAGGGAGGAGTTGAGCCCATTTTAGTCTTTCTCTCTCTTCTTGCGTTTGCTCTTCCATGATAGAATGATATAGCAAAAAAATGCTCTTGCCAGATGCCAGACCCTTGATCTTTGGACTTTCCGGTCTCCAAATCCATGAGCCAATACATTTTTGTTTATTATCAATTACAGTCTTTGGTATTCTGTTATAGTAGCATTCAACAAAGGCAAATAGCCAAGCAGCCTTGAAAGATGCTCAGGCTTTCAGAAAGCAGGATAATGTATACTCAGCAAAATAATATATTACCTATAGCATACATTTAAGTTAGGACAATAGTCTGTGTAATTAAGAATGAAAGCACAAGTGACTATTCTGTTGATGGAGCAGATAGTAGTACATAAATTTAGATCACATTGACAATATGTAGTACATTAAAGATGTGAAAACAATTTTCGGAGAAATGCATATGTGATTAAAAAGACACGAGAGAACATTGTATGATGATAGAAAAAATTTAAATGTTCATTAGCTGGTGAATGAATGAATATATTGTATCAGTAATATGTTACACTACAGGGCACTTTATGTGCAAAAAAACTGTATTTACATATGTCAACAAAGATGAACATCAAAAAACATAAGGTAATGATAAAAAGCAAGCTGCAAGAAAATTTATAACATACTTGCATTTAAATAAAGTTGGAAGCACACAAAATCATACTATTCATTCTCAATAAAGGCAAATGTGGGAGGTAAATATATGGAACCAATGTGTGGTATTGACAAATACAAAATTAAGTGTATCCGGTACTTTTTGAGAAGGAGAATAATGGAATGCATGAGGAGTGCCCAGAGGCCTCTACCCTATGTATACTATGCATTGTTATAAAAATTATTTAATACTAGTATCATGATAAGATGGCTTTTTTTTTTTTAATTTCCAGATGACATGGGGACTCACTAGAGAGGGAAGAAACACCACCCCCATAGAACATGGTTATCTGATTCTCACTCTGGGCTCCTGCAATTCCTTCTCCTCCAATTTTCCATCCACTTGGGATGTGGAGCATATGTCCCTGGTGGGTTTTTTTTTTTTTTTTTTTAAGCACAAAACACTGGAGGTTGA